>NW_020191345.1:0-94796 GCF_002263795.3 Bos taurus
CACGTGACTGATCATGCACTGAAACGTGACTATCATGCACTGCTAACGTGGGCGATCAATGCAATGATCACGTAGCTACATGTACTGGTCACGTGACTGTGATCATGCACTGATACGATATTGATCATGCACTGATCACGTGGCATAATGCACTGATCACGTGCAGATCATACACTGTCACGTGCCTGGTCATGCACAGATCACGTGACTAATGAACTGATCAGTAGGTATACATCACTGATCACGTGGCTGACATACACTGTTCACGTGTCTGATCATGCCTGACCAAGTGGGCTGATCATACCTGCCTAGTAGCTGATCATGCACTGGTCACGTTCTATCATTCAGTGCTCACGTGGCTGATCACTGCAGATCAGTACGTAGCTAACATGTACTGGTATGTGACTGATCACGCATGGTAAGTATTGATCAGCACTGATCACTGTGAGTGATCAATGCCCTGATCACGTGAATGATCATGCACTGATCAGGTGGCATCATGCACTGCTAACTGTGGCTGATATACAATGATCACATAGCTACACATGTACTGGTCACGTGACTGATCATGCACTGATCACGTATAGATTATGCACTGATCACGTGGCTGATCATACACCTGAATCACGTGGCTATCATAGCACTGCTTACGGTGGCTGATCATACAATGATCACAATAGCTACCATGTACTGGTCACGTGACTGATCATGCACTGGTAACGTAATTGATCATGCACATGACTACGGCTGATCAGAGGCCCCTGAATCACAGTGGCTGATCATATGCACTGATCACGGTGGACGTGAATCGTTCAGTGCGCGATCAGTCACGTGAACAGTGCATGATAAGTCACCTGATCAGTGCATGATCAATTACGTGATCAATGCATGATCACTCACGTGACCAAGTACATGGTTAGCTACGTGATCATTGCATGATCAGCCACGTTAGCAGTGCATGATAGTCACGTGATCAGTGCATGATCAGTTTCGGAGCAGAGTATGATCAGCCATTTGATCAGTGCAGTATAGCCACGTGATCACTGCATGATCTGTCACATGATCAGTGTATGATCATCCACGTGATCAGTGCATGGGCAGTCATGTGATCAGTGCATGATATAGACGTGATCAGTGCATGATCAGTCTCGTGATCAGTGTATGATCAACCACGTGATCAGTGCACGATTGCCAGGTAATGAGTGCATGATAGCCAGATGATCAGTGCATTATCAGTAACGTGATCAGTGTATGATCAGCCAAGTAATCAGTGCATGATAGCCAAATGATCAGTGCATGATCAGCCACGTGATCAGTGTATGATCAGCCACGTGATCAGTGCATGATCAATTCCGTGATCAGTGCATGATCAGTCACGTGATCAGTACATGATCAGTCACGTGAACAGTGCATGATCATTTACGTGATCTGTGCATGATCAGTCACGTGACCAGTATATGGTAGCCCCGTGATCATTGCATGACCAGCCACGTGAGCCGTGCATGATAGCCACGTGATGTGTGCATGATCAGTTATGTGAGCAGAGTATGATCAGCCACGTGATCAGTGCATGAGTGCCACGTGATCACTGCATGATCAGTCACGTGACAGGTGTGTGATCAGCCACGTGAACAGTGCATGTTCAGCCACGTGATCAGTGCATGATAGCCACGTAATCATTGCATGATCATTTATGTGAGCAGTGTATGATCAGCCACGTGATCAGTGCATGTTCAGCCACGTGATCAGGGCATGATAGCCACGTGATCAGTGCATGATCATTTATGTGAGCAGTGTATGATCAGCCACGTGATCAGTGCATGATCAGCCAGGTGATCAGTGCATGATAGCTACGTGATCATTTCATGATTAGTCACGTGATCTGTGCATGACGAGGCAGGTGGTCAGTGTATGATCAGCCACGTGAACAGTGCATGATAGCCACATGATCAGTGCATGAACAGTCACCTGATGGGTGTATGATGAGTCACGTGACCGGTACCTGGTAGCTACATGATCATTGCATGATCAGCCACGTGAGTAGTGCATGATTGCCTCATGATCAGTGCATGATCAGTCACGTGATCAGTGCATGATCAGTCACGTAATCTGTGCATGACCAGGCACGTGATCAGTGTATGACCAGCCAAGTTACCAGTGCATGATAGCCACCTGATCAGTGCATGATCAGTAACGTGAACAGTGTATGATCAGCCACATGATCAGTGCATGATCAGTTACGTGAGCAGTGTATGACCAGCCACGTGATCAGTGCATGGTCAGACACATGAACAGTGTATGATCAGGCACGTGATCATTGCATGATATCCAAGTGATCAGTGCATAATCAATCACGTGTTCAGTGTATGATCAGCCACGTGAACAGTGCATGCACAGTCACGTGATCTGTGCATGACCAGGCACGTGATCAGTGTATGACTAGCCAAGTTACCAGTGCATGATAGCCACCTGATCAGTGCATGATCAGTAACGTGAACAGTGTATGATCAGCCACGTGATCAGTGCATGATACCTACGTGATCAGTTCATGATTAGTCACGTGATCTGTGCATGACAGGCACGTAATCAGTGCATGATATCCACGTGATCAGTGAATTATAGCCACGTGATCAGTTCATGATTATTCACGTGATCTGTGCATGACCAGGCACGTGAACAGTGTATGATCAGCCACGTGATCAGTGCATTATAGCCACGTGATCATTGCATGATCAGTCAAGTGATCAGTGCATGATCAGTCACGTAATCTGTGCATGACCAGGCACGTGATCAGTGTATGACCAGCCAAGTGATCAGTGCATGATCAGCCACGTGAACAGTACATGGTTGCTACGTGATCATTGCATGATCAGCCACGTAAGCAGAGCATGATAGCCACGTGATCAGTGCTTGATCAGTCACGTGAACAGTATATGGTAGCTAAGTGATCATTGCATGACCAGCCACGTGAGCAGTGCATGATACCCATGTGATGTGTGCATGATCAGTTAGGTGAGCAGAGTATGTTCAGCCACGTGATCAGTGCATGATAGCCACGTGATCAGAGCATGATAGCTGCGTGAGTAGTGTACGATCAGCCACGTGATCAGTGCATGGTCAGACACGTGAACATGTATGATCAGCCACGTGATCAGTGCATGATATCCATGTGATCAGTGCATGATCAATCACGTGATCAGTGTATGATCAGCCACGAGAACAGTGCATGCTCAGTCACGTGATCAGGGCCTGCTGAGCTGCGTGATTACTGTCTGCTCATCTGCTTGACCATTGCCAGCTGAGCTGCACGATTCCTGCCTGTCATCTGCTTGACAATTGCCAGCTGTGCTGCGTAATTCCTGCCTGCTCAGCTGCTTGATTATTGCCAGCTGAGCAGCATGATTCCTCACAGCTGAGTTCCATGATTATTGCCTGCTGACTGTTGGATTCGTGCCTACTCAGCTCTTTGTTTATTGCCTCCAGAGGCACATGATCAGTGTATGATAGCAAACATGATCAGCGCATGATCAGACACATGATCAGCGCCATTAAGTCAAGTGATCATTACATGATAGTCATGTGATCAGTCCATGCTCAGTCACGGTAACAGTGCATGATCAGCCAGGTGATCAGTGCATGATAGCTACGTGATCAGTTCATGATTACTCACGTGATCTGTGCATGACCAGCCAAGTGAGCAGTGCATGATAGCCACGTGATCAGTGCATGATCAGTCAAGTGATCAGTGCATGATCAATTACATGATCAGTGCATGATCAGTCACGTGATCAGTGTATGATCAGTCACATGATCAATGCATGATAAGCCAGGTGATCAGTGCATGATCAATTACGTGATCAGTGCATGATCAGTCATGTGACCAGTACATGGTAGCTGTGTGATCATTGCATGATCAGCCACATGAGCAGTGCATGATAGCCTCGTGATCAGTGCATGGTCAGACACATGAACAGTGTATGATCAGGCACGTGATCATTGCATGATATCCAAGTGATCAGTGCATAATCAATCACGTGTTCAGTGTATGATCAGCCACGTGAACAGTGCATGCACAGTCACGTGATCTGTGCATGACCAGGCACGTGATCAGTGTATGACTAGCCAAGTTACCAGTGCATGATAGCCACCTGATCAGTGCATGATCAGTAACGTGAACAGTGTATGATCAGCCACGTGATCAGTGCATGATACCTACGTGATCAGTTCATGATTAGTCACGTGATCTGTGCATGACAGGCACGTAATCAGTGCATGATATCCACGTGATCAGTGAATTATAGCCACGTGATCAGTTCATGATTATTCACGTGATCTGTGCATGACCAGGCACGTGAACAGTGTATGATCAGCCACGTGATCAGTGCATTATAGCCACGTGATCATTGCATGATCAGTCAAGTGATCAGTGCATGATCAGTCACGTAATCTGTGCATGACCAGGCACGTGATCAGTGTATGACCAGCCAAGTGATCAGTGCATGATCAGCCACGTGAACAGTACATGGTTGCTACGTGATCATTGCATGATCAGCCACGTAAGCAGAGCATGATAGCCACGTGATCAGTGCTTGATCAGTCACGTGAACAGTGCATGATCATTTACGTGATCTGTGCATGATCAGTCACATGACCAGTATATGGTAGCTAAGTGATCATTGCATGACCAGCCACGTGAGCAGTGCATGATACCCATGTGATGTGTGCATGATCAGTTAGGTGAGCAGAGTATGTTCAGCCACGTGATCAGTGCATGATCAGTCACGTGATCAGTGCATGATCAACTACGTTACCATTGCATGATCAGTCACGTGACCAGTACATGGTAGCTATGTGATCATTGCATGACCAGCCACGTGAGCAGTGCATGATACCCATGTGATGTGTGCATGATCAGTTAGGTGAGCAGAGTATGTTCAGCCACGTGATCAGTGCATGATAGCCACGTGATCAGAGCATGATAGCTGCGTGAGTAGTGTACGATCAGCCACGTGATCAGTGCATGGTCAGACACGTGAACATGTATGATCAGCCACGTGATCAGTGCATGATATCCATGTGATCAGTGCATGATCAATCACGTGATCAGTGTATGATCAGCCACGAGAACAGTGCATGCTCAGTCACGTGATCAGGGCCTGCTGAGCTGCGTGATTCCTGTCTGCTCATCTGCTTGACCATTGCCAGCTGAGCTGCACGATTCCTGCCTGTCATCTGCTTGACAATTGCCAGCTGTGCTGCGTAATTCCTGCCTGCTCAGCTGCTTGATTATTGCCAGCTGAGCAGCATGATTCCTCACAGCTGAGTTCCATGATTATTGCCTTCTGACTGTTTGATTCGTGCCTACTCAGCCCTTTGTTTATTGCCTCCAGAGGCACATGATCAGTGTATGGTAGCAAACATGATCAGCGCATGATCAGTCACATGATCAGAGCCATTAAGTCAAGTGATCATTACATGATAGTCATGTGATCAGTCCATGCTCAGTCACGGTAACAGTGCATGAATAGCCAGGTGATCAGTGCATGATAGCCACGTGATCAGTGCATGATCAGTCAAGTGATCAGTGCATGATCAGTCACGTGATCAGTGTATGATCAGCCACGTGATCAGTGCATGATCAGCCACATGATCAGTGCATGATCAATTACATGATCAGTGCATGATCAGTCACATGATCAGTGTATGATCAGTCACATGATCAATGCATGATAAGCCAGGTGATCAGTGCATGATCAATTACGTGATCAGTGCATGATCAGTCATGTGACCAGTACATGGTAGCTGTGTGATCATTGCATGATCAGCCACATGAGCAGTGCATGATAGCCACGTGATCAGTGCATGATCAGTCACGTGATCAGTGCATGATCAGTCACGTGATCAGTGAATGATAGCCACGTGATCAGTGCATGATCAATTACGTGATCATTGCATGATCAGTCACGTGACCAGTACATGGTAGCTATGTGATCATTGCATGATCAGCCAAGTAATCAGTGAATGATAGCCAACTGATCAGTGCATGATCAGTCACGTGATCAGTGCTTGGTGAGTCACGTGATGAGTGCAAGATCAGTCACGTGATCAGTGTATGATGATCCACGTGATCAGTGCATGTGAAGTCATGTAATCAATGCATGATAGCTCCGTGATCAGTGCACGATCAGTCCCGTGAAGAGGTCATGATCAGCCAAGTGACCAGTGCAAGATAGCTACGTGATCAGTGCATGATCAGTCACATGATCAGTGCATGATCAGCCACGTCATCATGCATGATAGCCACGTGATCAGTGCATACAATTACGTGATCATTGCATGTGCAATCACGTGATCAGTGCATGAGAGCCACGTGATCAGTGCATGAATAGTCACGTGATAGGTGTGTGATCAGCCACGTGGACACTGCATGCTCAGTCACGTGATCAGGGCCTGCTGAGCTGCGTGATTACTGTCTGCTCATCTGCTTGACAATTGCCAGCTGAGCTGCATGATTCCTGCCTGTCATCTCCTTGACAATTGCCACCTGTGCTGCGTAATTCCTGCCTGCTCATCTACTTGATTATTGCCAGCTGAGCAGCATGATTTCTCAGAGCTGAGTTCCATGATTATTGCCTGCTCACTGATTCCTGCCTACTCAGCTCTTTGTTCATTGCCTCCAGAGGCACATGATCAGTGTATGACACCAAACAAGATCAGCACAGGATCAGTCACATGATCAATGCACGATAAGCCAGGTGATCAGTGCATGATCAATTACGTGATCAGTGCATGATCAGTCATGTGACCAGTACATGGTAGCTGCGTGATCATTGGACGATCAGCCACGGGAGCAGTGCATGATAGGCACGTGATCAGTGCATGATCAGTCTCGTGATCAGTGCATGATCAGTCACGTGATCAGTGCATGATCAGCCACGTGATCAGTGCATGATCAGTCACGTGACCAGTACATGGTAACTACATGATCATTGCATGATCAGCCACGTGATCTGTGCATGATAGCCACGTGATCAGTGCATGATAGGCACGTGATCAGTGCATGATAGCTACCTGATCATTTCATGATTAGTCACGTGATCTGTGCATGACCAGGCAGGTGGTCAGTGTATGATCAGCCACGTGAACAGTGCATGATAGCCACGTGATCAGTGCATGAACAGTCACCTGATGGATGTATGATGAGTCACGTGACCGGTACCTGGTAGCTACATGATCATTGCAAGATCAGCCACGTGAGTAGTGCTTGATTGCCTCATGATCAGTGCATGATCAGTCACGTGATCAGTGCATGATCAGTCACGTAATCTGTGCATGACCAGGCACGTGATCAGTGTATGACCAGCCAAGTTACCAGTGCATGATAGCCACCTGATCAGTGCATGATCAGTAACGTGAACAGTGTATGATCAGCCACATGATCAGTGCATGATCAGTTACGTGAGCAGTGTATGACCAGCCACGTGATCAGTGCATGGTCAGACACATGAACAGTGTATGATCAGGCACGTGATCATTGCATGATATCCAAGTGATCAGTGCATAATCAATCACGTGTTCAGTGTATGATCAGCCACGTGAACAGTGCATGCACAGTCACGTGATCTGTGCATGACCAGGCACGTGATCAGTGTATGACTAGCCAAGTTACCAGTGCATGATAGCCACCTGATCAGTGCATGATCAGTAACGTGAACAGTGTATGATCAGCCACGTGATCAGTGCATGATACCTACGTGATCAGTTCATGATTAGTCACGTGATCTGTGCATGACAGGCACGTAATCAGTGAATTATAGCCACGTGATCAGTTCATGATTATTCACGTGATCTGTGCATGACCAGGCACGTGAACAGTGTATGATCAGCCACGTGATCAGTGCATTATAGCCACGTGATCATTGCATGATCAGTCAAGTGATCAGTGCATGATCAGTCACGTAATCTGTGCATGACCAGGCACGTGATCAGTGTATGACCAGCCAAGTGATCAGTGCATGATCAGCCACGTGAACAGTACATGGTTGCTACGTGATCATTGCATGATCAGCCACGTAAGCAGAGCATGATAGCCACGTGATCAGTGCTTGATCAGTCACGTGAACAGTGCATGATCATTTACGTGATCTGTGCATGATCAGTCACATGACCAGTATATGGTAGCTAAGTGATCATTGCATGACCAGCCACGTGAGCAGTGCATGATACCCATGTGATGTGTGCATGATCAGTTAGGTGAGCAGGGTATGTTCAGCCACGTGATCAGTGCATGATCAGTCACGTGATCAGTGCATGATCAATTACGTTACCATTGCATGATCAGTCACGTGACCAGTACATGGTAGCTATGTGATCATTGCATGACCAGCCACGTGAGCAGTGCATGATACCCATGTGATGTGTGCATGATCAGTTAGGTGAGCAGAGTATGTTCAGCCACGTGATCAGGGCATGATCAGTCACGTGATCAGTGCATGATCAATTACGTTACCATTGCATGATCAGTCACGTGACCAGTACATGGTAGCTATGTGATCATTGTATGATCAGCCACGTAAGCAGTGCATAATAGCCACGTGATCAGTGTATGATCAGCCACGTGATCAGTGCATGATCAATTACGTGATCAGTGCATGATCAGTCACGTGACCAGTACCTGGTAGCTATGTGATCATTGTATGATCAGCCACGTTAGCAGTGCATGATAGCCACGTGATCAGTGCATGATCAGTCACGTGATCAGGGCATGATCACTCACGTGATCAGTGCATGATCAATTACGTTACCATGGCGTGATCAGTCACATGACCAGTACATGTTAGCTACGTGATCATTGCAGGATCAGCCACGTGAGCACTGAATGATAGACACGTGACCAGTGCATGATCAGCTACGTGAGCAGTGTATGATCAGCCACTTGATCAGTGCATGATCAGACACGTGAACAGTGTATGATCAGCCACGTGATCAGTGCATGATACCTACGTGATCAGTTCATGATTAGTCACGTGATCTGTGCATGACCAGGCACGTGAACAGTGTATGATCCGCCACGTGATCAGTGCATTATAGCCACGTGATCAGTGCATGATCAATTACGTGATCAGTGCATGATCAGTCACGTGACCAGTACATGGTAGCTACGTGATCATTGCATGATCAGCCACGTTAGCAGTGCATGATAGTCACGTGATCAGTGCATGATCAGTCACATGTTCAGTGCGCGATCAGTCACGTGAACAGTGCATGATAAGTCACCTGATCAGTGCATGATCAATTACGTGATCAGTGCATGATCACTCACGTGACCAGTACATGGTAGCTACGTGATCATTGCATGATCAGCCACGTTAGCAGTGCATGATAGTCACGTGATCAGTGCATGATCAGTTTCGGGAGCAGAGTATGATCAGCCACTTGATCAGTGCAGTATAGCCACGTGATCACTGCATGATCTGTCACATGATCAGTGTATGATCATCCACGTGATCAGTGCATGGGCAGTCATGTGATCAGTGCATGATATAGACGTGATCAGTGCATGATCAGTCTCGTGATCAGTGTATGATCAACCACGTGATCAGTGCACGATTGCCAGGTAATGAGTGCATGATAGCCAGATGATCAGTGCATTATCAGTAACGTGATCAGTGTATGATCAGCCAAGTAATCAGTGCATGATAGCCAAATGACCAGTGCATGAACAGCCATGTGATCATTGCATGATCAGCCACGTGAGTAGTGCATGATTGCCTCATGATCAGTGCATGATCAGTCACGTGACAGGGCATGATCAGTCACGTAATCTGTGCATGACCAGGCACGTGATCAGTGTATGACCAGCCAAGTTACCAGTGCATGATAGCCACCTGATCAGTGCATGATCAGTAACGTGAACAGTGTATGATCAGCCACATGATCAGTGCATGATCAGTTACGTGAGCAGTGTATGACCAGCCACGTGATCAGTGCATGGTCAGACACATGAACAGTGTATGATCAGGCACGTGATCATTGCATGATATCCAAGTGATCAGTGCATAATCAATCACGTGTTCAGTGTATGATCAGCCACGTGAACAGTGCATGCACAGTCACGTGATCTGTGCATGACCAGGCACGTGATCAGTGTATGACTAGCCAAGTTACCAGTGCATGATAGCCACCTGATCAGTGCATGATCAGTAACGTGAACAGTGTATGATCAGCCACGTGATCAGTGCATGATACCTACGTGATCAGTTCATGATTAGTCACGTGATCTGTGCATGACAGGCACGTAATCAGTGAATTATAGCCACGTGATCAGTTCATGATTATTCACGTGATCTGTGCATGACCAGGCACGTGAACAGTGTATGATCAGCCACGTGATCAGTGCATTATAGCCACGTGATCATTGCATGATCAGTCAAGTGATCAGTGCATGATCAGTCACGTAATCTGTGCATGACCAGGCACGTGATCAGTGTATGACCAGCCAAGTGATCAGTGCATGATCAGCCACGTGAACAGTACATGGTTGCTACGTGATCATTGCATGATCAGCCACGTAAGCAGAGCATGATAGCCACGTGATCAGTGCTTGATCAGTCACGTGAACAGTGCATGATCATTTACGTGATCTGTGCATGATCAGTCACATGACCAGTATATGGTAGCTAAGTGATCATTGCATGACCAGCCACGTGAGCAGTGCATGATACCCATGTGATGTGTGCATGATCAGTTAGGTGAGCAGGGTATGTTCAGCCACGTGATCAGTGCATGATCAGTCACGTGATCAGTGCATGATCAATTACGTTACCATTGCATGATCAGTCACGTGACCAGTACATGGTAGCTATGTGATCATTGCATGACCAGCCACGTGAGCAGTGCATGATACCCATGTGATGTGTGCATGATCAGTTAGGTGAGCAGAGTATGTTCAGCCACGTGATCAGTGCATGATCAGTCACGTGATCAGTGCATGATCAATTACGTTACCATTGCATGATCAGTCACGTGACCAGTACATGGTAGCTATGTGATCATTGCATGACCAGCCACGTGAGCAGTGCATGATACCCATGTGATGTGTGCATGATCAGTTAGGTGAGCAGAGTATGTTCAGCCACGTGATCAGGGCATGATCAGTCACGTGATCAGTGCATGATCAATTACGTTATCATTGCATGATCAGTCACGTGACCAGTACCTGGTAGCTATGTGATCATTGTATGATCAGCCACGTAAGCAGTGCATGATAGCCACGTGATCAGTGTATGATCAGCCACGTGATCAGTGCATGATCAATTACGTGATCAGTGCATGATCAGTCACGTGACCAGTACCTGGTAGCTATGTGATCATTGTATGATCAGCCACGTTAGCAGTGCATGATAGCCACGTGATCAGTGCATGATCAGTCACGTGATCAGGGCATGATCACTCACGTGATCAGTGCATGATCAATTACGTTACCATGGCGTGATCAGTCACATGACCAGTACATGTTAGCTACGTGATCATTGCAGGATCAGCCACGTGAGCACTGAATGATAGACACGTGACCAGTGCATGATCAGCTACGTGAGCAGTGTATGATCAGCCACTTGATCAGTGCATGATCAGACACGTGAACAGTGTATGATCAGCCACGTGATCAGTGCATGATACCTACGTGATCAGTTCATGATTAGTCACGTGATCTGTGCATGACCAGGCACGTGAACAGTGTATGATCCGCCACGTGATCAGTGCATTATAGCCACGTGATCAGTGCATGATCAATTACGTGATCAGTGCATGATCAGTCACGTGACCAGTACATGGTAGCTACGTGATCATTGCATGATCAGCCACGTTAGCAGTGCATGATAGTCACGTGATCAGTGCATGATCAGTCACATGTTCAGTGCGCGATCAGTCACGTGAACAGTGCATGATAAGTCACCTGATCAGTGCATGATCAATTACGTGATCAGTGCATGATCACTCACGTGACCAGTACATGGTAGCTACGTGATCATTGCATGATCAGCCACGTTAGCAGTGCATGATAGTCACGTGATCAGTGCATGATCAGTTTCGGGAGCAGAGTATGATCAGCCACTTGATCAGTGCAGTATAGCCACGTGATCACTGCATGATCTGTCACATGATCAGTGTATGATCATCCACGTGATCAGTGCATGGGCAGTCATGTGATCAGTGCATGATATAGACGTGATCAGTGCATGATCAGTCTCGTGATCAGTGTATGATCAACCACGTGATCAGTGCACGATTGCCAGGTAATGAGTGCATGATAGCCAGATGATCAGTGCATTATCAGTAACGTGATCAGTGTATGATCAGCCAAGTAATCAGTGCATGATAGCCAAATGACCAGTGCATGAACAGCCACGTGATCATTGCATGATCAGCCACGTGAGTAGTGCATGATTGCCTCATGATCAGTGCATGATCAGTCACGTGATCAGTGCATGATCAGTCACGTAATCTGTGCATGACCAGGCACGTGATCAGTGTATGACCAGCCAAGTTACCAGTGCATGATAGCCACCTGATCAGTGCATGATCAGTAACGTGAACAGTGTATGATCAGCCACATGATCAGTGCATGATCAGTTACGTGAGCAGTGTATGACCAGCCACGTGATCAGTGCATGGTCAGACACATGAACAGTGTATGATCAGGCACGTGATCATTGCATGATATCCAAGTGATCAGTGCATAATCAATCACGTGTTCAGTGTATGATCAGCCACGTGAACAGTGCATGCACAGTCACGTGATCTGTGCATGACCAGGCACGTGATCAGTGTATGACTAGCCAAGTTACCAGTGCATGATAGCCACCTGATCAGTGCATGATCAGTAACGTGAACAGTGTATGATCAGCCACGTGATCAGTGCATGATACCTACGTGATCAGTTCATGATTAGTCACGTGATCTGTGCATGACAGGCACGTAATCAGTGAATTATAGCCACGTGATCAGTTCATGATTATTCACGTGATCTGTGCATGACCAGGCACGTGAACAGTGTATGATCAGCCACGTGATCAGTGCATTATAGCCACGTGATCATTGCATGATCAGTCAAGTGATCAGTGCATGATCAGTCACGTAATCTGTGCATGACCAGGCACGTGATCAGTGTATGACCAGCCAAGTGATCAGTGCATGATCAGCCACGTGAACAGTACATGGTTGCTACGTGATCATTGCATGATCAGCCATGTAAGCAGAGCATGATAGCCACGTGATCAGTGCTTGATCAGTCACGTGAACAGTGCATGATCATTTACGTGATCTGTGCATGATCAGTCACATGACCAGTATATGGTAGCTAAGTGATCATTGCATGACCAGCCACGTGAGCAGTGCATGATACCCATGTGATGTGTGCATGATCAGTTAGGTGAGCAGGGTATGTTCAGCCACGTGATCAGTGCATGATCAGTCACGTGATCAGTGCATGATCAATTACGTTACCATTGCATGATCAGTCACGTGACCAGTACATGGTAGCTATGTGATCATTGCATGACCAGCCACGTGAGCAGTGCATGATACCCATGTGATGTGTGCATGATCAGTTAGGTGAGCAGAGTATGTTCAGCCACGTGATCAGTGCATGATCAGTCACGTGATCAGTGCATGATCAATTATGTTACCATTGCATGATCAGTCACGTGACCAGTACATGGTAGCTATGTGATCATTGCATGACCAGCCACGTGAGCAGTGCATGATACCCATGTGATGTGTGCATGATCAGTTAGGTGAGCAGAGTATGTTCAGCCACGTGATCAGGGCATGATCAGTCACGTGATCAGTGCATGATCAATTACGTTATCATTGCATGATCAGTCACGTGACCAGTACATGGTAGCTATGTGATCATTGTATGATCAGCCACGTAAGCAGTGCATGATAGCCACGTGATCAGTGTATGATCAGCCACGTGATCAGTGCATGATCAATTACGTGATCAGTGCATGATCAGTCACGTGACCAGTACCTGGTAGCTATGTGATCATTGTATGATCAGCCACGTTAGCAGTGCATGATAGCCACGTGATCAGTGCATGATCAGTCACGTGATCAGGGCATGATCACTCACGTGATCAGTGCATGATCAATTACGTTACCATGGCGTGATCAGTCACATGACCAGTACATGTTAGCTACGTGATCATTGCAGGATCAGCCACGTGAGCACTGAATGATAGACACGTGACCAGTGCATGATCAGCTACGTGAGCAGTGTATGATCAGCCACTTGATCAGTGCATGATCAGACACGTGAACAGTGTATGATCAGCCACGTGATCAGTGCATGATACCTACGTGATCAGTTCATGATTAGTCACGTGATCTGTGCATGACCAGGCACGTGAACAGTGTATGATCCGCCACGTGATCAGTGCATTATAGCCACGTGATCAGTGCATGATCAATTACGTGATCAGTGCATGATCAGTCACGTGACCAGTACATGGTAGCTACGTGATCATTGCATGATCAGCCACGTTAGCAGTGCATGATAGTCACGTGATCAGTGCATGATCAGTCACATGTTCAGTGCGCGATCAGTCACGTGAACAGTGCATGATAAGTCACCTGATCAGTGCATGATCAATTACGTGATCAGTGCATGATCACTCACGTGACCAGTACATGGTAGCTACGTGATCATTGCATGATCAGCCACGTTAGCAGTGCATGATAGTCACGTGATCAGTGCATGATCAGTTTCGGGAGCAGAGTATGATCAGCCACTTGATCAGTGCAGTATAGCCACGTGATCACTGCATGATCTGTCACATGATCAGTGTATGATCATCCACGTGATCAGTGCATGGGCAGTCATGTGATCAGTGCATGATATAGACGTGATCAGTGCATGATCAGTCTCGTGATCAGTGTATGATCAACCACGTGATCAGTGCACGATTGCCAGGTAATGAGTGCATGATAGCCAGATGATCAGTGCATTATCAGTAACGTGATCAGTGTATGATCAGCCAAGTAATCAGTGCATGATAGCCAAATGACCAGTGCATGAACAGCCACGTGATCATTGCATGATCAGCCACGTGAGTAGTGCATGATTGCCTCATGATCAGTGCATGATCAGTCACGTGATCAGTGCATGATCAGTCACGTAATCTGTGCATGACCAGGCACGTGATCAGTGTATGACCAGCCAAGTTACCAGTGCATGATAGCCACCTGATCAGTGCATGATCAGTAACGTGAACAGTGTATGATCAGCCACATGATCAGTGCATGATCAGTTACGTGAGCAGTGTATGACCAGCCACGTGATCAGTGCATGGTCAGACACATGAACAGTGTATGATCAGGCACGTGATCATTGCATGATATCCAAGTGATCAGTGCATAATCAATCACGTGTTCAGTGTATGATCAGCCACGTGAACAGTGCATGCACAGTCACGTGATCTGTGCATGACCAGGCACGTGATCAGTGTATGACTAGCCAAGTTACCAGTGCATGATAGCCACCTGATCAGTGCATGATCAGTAACGTGAACAGTGTATGATCAGCCACGTGATCAGTGCATGATACCTACGTGATCAGTTCATGATTAGTCACGTGATCTGTGCATGACAGGCACGTAATCAGTGAATTATAGCCACGTGATCAGTTCATGATTATTCACGTGATCTGTGCATGACCAGGCACGTGAACAGTGTATGATCAGCCACGTGATCAGTGCATTATAGCCACGTGATCATTGCATGATCAGTCAAGTGATCAGTGCATGATCAGTCACGTAATCTGTGCATGACCAGGCACGTGATCAGTGTATGACCAGCCAAGTGATCAGTGCATGATCAGCCACGTGAACAGTACATGGTTGCTACGTGATCATTGCATGATCAGCCATGTAAGCAGAGCATGATAGCCACGTGATCAGTGCTTGATCAGTCACGTGAACAGTGCATGATCATTTACGTGATCTGTGCATGATCAGTCACATGACCAGTATATGGTAGCTAAGTGATCATTGCATGACCAGCCACGTGAGCAGTGCATGATACCCATGTGATGTGTGCATGATCAGTTAGGTGAGCAGGGTATGTTCAGCCACGTGATCAGTGCATGATCAGTCACGTGATCAGTGCATGATCAATTACGTTACCATTGCATGATCAGTCACGTGACCAGTACATGGTAGCTATGTGATCATTGCATGACCAGCCACGTGAGCAGTGCATGATACCCATGTGATGTGTGCATGATCAGTTAGGTGAGCAGAGTATGTTCAGCCACGTGATCAGTGCATGATCAGTCACGTGATCAGTGCATGATCAATTATGTTACCATTGCATGATCAGTCACGTGACCAGTACATGGTAGCTATGTGATCATTGCATGACCAGCCACGTGAGCAGTGCATGATACCCATGTGATGTGTGCATGATCAGTTAGGTGAGCAGAGTATGTTCAGCCACGTGATCAGGGCATGATCAGTCACGTGATCAGTGCATGATCAATTACGTTATCATTGCATGATCAGTCACGTGACCAGTACATGGTAGCTATGTGATCATTGTATGATCAGCCACGTAAGCAGTGCATGATAGCCACGTGATCAGTGTATGATCAGCCACGTGATCAGTGCATGATCAATTACGTGATCAGTGCATGATCAGTCACGTGACCAGTACCTGGTAGCTATGTGATCATTGTATGATCAGCCACGTTAGCAGTGCATGATAGCCACGTGATCAGTGCATGATCAGTCACGTGATCAGGGCATGATCACTCACGTGATCAGTGCATGATCAATTACGTTACCATGGCGTGATCAGTCACATGACCAGTACATGTTAGCTACGTGATCATTGCAGGATCAGCCACGTGAGCACTGAATGATAGACACGTGACCAGTGCATGATCAGCTACGTGAGCAGTGTATGATCAGCCACTTGATCAGTGCATGATCAGACACGTGAACAGTGTATGATCAGCCACGTGATCAGTGCATGATACCTACGTGATCAGTTCATGATTAGTCACGTGATCTGTGCATGACCAGGCACGTGAACAGTGTATGATCCGCCACGTGATCAGTGCATTATAGCCACGTGATCAGTGCATGATCAATTACGTGATCAGTGCATGATCAGTCACGTGACCAGTACATGGTAGCTACGTGATCATTGCATGATCAGCCACGTTAGCAGTGCATGATAGTCACGTGATCAGTGCATGATCAGTCACATGTTCAGTGCGCGATCAGTCACGTGAACAGTGCATGATAAGTCACCTGATCAGTGCATGATCAATTACGTGATCAGTGCATGATCACTCACGTGACCAGTACATGGTAGCTACGTGATCATTGCATGATCAGCCACGTTAGCAGTGCATGATAGTCACGTGATCAGTGCATGATCAGTTTCGGGAGCAGAGTATGATCAGCCACTTGATCAGTGCAGTATAGCCACGTGATCACTGCATGATCTGTCACATGATCAGTGTATGATCATCCACGTGATCAGTGCATGGGCAGTCATGTGATCAGTGCATGATATAGACGTGATCAGTGCATGATCAGTCTCGTGATCAGTGTATGATCAACCACGTGATCAGTGCACGATTGCCAGGTAATGAGTGCATGATAGCCAGATGATCAGTGCATTATCAGTAACGTGATCAGTGTATGATCAGCCAAGTAATCAGTGCATGATAGCCAAATGACCAGTGCATGAACAGCCACGTGATCATTGCATGATCAGCCACGTGAGTAGTGCATGATTGCCTCATGATCAGTGCATGATCAGTCACGTGATCAGTGCATGATCAGTCACGTAATCTGTGCATGACCAGGCACGTGATCAGTGTATGACCAGCCAAGTTACCAGTGCATGATAGCCACCTGATCAGTGCATGATCAGTAACGTGAACAGTGTATGATCAGCCACATGATCAGTGCATGATCAGTTACGTGAGCAGTGTATGACCAGCCACGTGATCAGTGCATGGTCAGACACATGAACAGTGTATGATCAGGCACGTGATCATTGCATGATATCCAAGTGATCAGTGCATAATCAATCACGTGTTCAGTGTATGATCAGCCACGTGAAGAGTGCATGCACAGTCACGTGATCTGTGCATGACCAGGCACGTGATCAGTGTATGACTAGCCAAGTTACCAGTGCATGATAGCCACCTGATCAGTGCATGATCAGTAACGTGAACAGTGTATGATCAGCCACGTGATCAGTGCATGATACCTACGTGATCAGTTCATGATTAGTCACGTGATCTGTGCATGACAGGCACGTAATCAGTGAATTATAGCCACGTGATCAGTTCATGATTATTCACGTGATCTGTGCATGACCAGGCACGTGAACAGTGTATGATCAGCCACGTGATCAGTGCATTATAGCCACGTGATCATTGCATGATCAGTCAAGTGATCAGTGCATGATCAGTCACGTAATCTGTGCATGACCAGGCACGTGATCAGTGTATGACCAGCCAAGTGATCAGTGCATGATCAGCCACGTGAACAGTACATGGTTGCTACGTGATCATTGCATGATCAGCCACGTAAGCAGAGCATGATAGCCACGTGATCAGTGCTTGATCAGTCACGTGAACAGTGCATGATCATTTACGTGATCTGTGCATGATCAGTCACATGACCAGTATATGGTAGCTAAGTGATCATTGCATGACCAGCCACGTGAGCAGTGCATGATACCCATGTGATGTGTGCATGATCAGTTAGGTGAGCAGGGTATGTTCAGCCACGTGATCAGTGCATGATCAGTCACGTGATCAGTGCATGATCAATTACGTTACCATTGCATGATCAGTCACGTGACCAGTACATGGTAGCTATGTGATCATTGCATGACCAGCCACGTGAGCAGTGCATGATACCCATGTGATGTGTGCATGATCAGTTAGGTGAGCAGAGTATGTTCAGCCACGTGATCAGTGCATGATCAGTCACGTGATCAGTGCATGATCAATTACGTTACCATTGCATGATCAGTCACGTGACCAGTACATGGTAGCTATGTGATCATTGCATGACCAGCCACGTGAGCAGTGCATGATACCCATGTGATGTGTGCATGATCAGTTAGGTGAGCAGAGTATGTTCAGCCACGTGATCAGGGCATGATCAGTCACGTGATCAGTGCATGATCAATTACGTTACCATTGCATGATCAGTCACGTGACCAGTACCTGGTAGCTATGTGATCATTGTATGATCAGCCACGTTAGCAGTGCATGATAGCCACGTGATCAGTGCATGATCAGTCACGTGATCAGGGCATGATCACTCACGTGATCAGTGCATGATCAATTACGTTACCATGGCGTGATCAGTCACATGACCAGTACATGTTAGCTACGTGATCATTGCAGGATCAGCCACGTGAGCACTGAATGATAGACACGTGACCAGTGCATGATCAGCTACGTGAGCAGTGTATGATCAGCCACTTGATCAGTGCATGATCAGACACGTGAACAGTGTATGATCAGCCACGTGATCAGTGCATGATACCTACGTGATCAGTTCATGATTAGTCACGTGATCTGTGCATGACCAGGCACGTGAACAGTGTATGATCCGCCACGTGATCAGTGCATTATAGCCACGTGATCAGTGCATGATCAATTACGTGATCAGTGCATGATCAGTCACGTGACCAGTACATGGTAGCTACGTGATCATTGCATGATCAGCCACGTTAGCAGTGCATGATAGTCACGTGATCAGTGCATGATCAGTCACATGTTCAGTGCGCGATCAGTCACGTGAACAGTGCATGATAAGTCACCTGATCAGTGCATGATCAATTACGTGATCAGTGCATGATCACTCACGTGACCAGTACATGGTAGCTACGTGATCATTGCATGATCAGCCACGTTAGCAGTGCATGATAGTCACGTGATCAGTGCATGATCAGTTTCGGGAGCAGAGTATGATCAGCCACTTGATCAGTGCAGTATAGCCACGTGATCACTGCATGATCTGTCACATGATCAGTGTATGATCATCCACGTGATCAGTGCATGGGCAGTCATGTGATCAGTGCATGATATAGACGTGATCAGTGCATGATCAGTCTCGTGATCAGTGTATGATCAACCACGTGATCAGTGCACGATTGCCAGGTAATGAGTGCATGATAGCCAGATGATCAGTGCATTATCAGTAACGTGATCAGTGTATGATCAGCCAAGTAATCAGTGCATGATAGCCAAATGACCAGTGCATGAACAGCCACGTGATCATTGCATGATCAGCCACGTGAGTAGTGCATGATTGCCTCATGATCAGTGCATGATCAGTCACGTGATCAGTGCATGATCAGTCACGTAATCTGTGCATGACCAGGCACGTGATCAGTGTATGACCAGCCAAGTTACCAGTGCATGATAGCCACCTGATCAGTGCATGATCAGTAACGTGAACAGTGTATGATCAGCCACATGATCAGTGCATGATCAGTTACATGAGCAGTGTATGACCAGCCACGTGATCAGTGCATGGTCAGACACATGAACAGTGTATGATCAGGCACGTGATCATTGCATGATATCCAAGTGATCAGTGCATAATCAATCACGTGTTCAGTGTATGATCAGCCACGTGAACAGTGCATGCACAGTCACGTGATCTGTGCATGACCAGGCACGTGATCAGTGTATGACTAGCCAAGTTACCAGTGCATGATAGCCACCTGATCAGTGCATGATCAGTAACGTGAACAGTGTATGATCAGCCACGTGATCAGTGCATGATACCTACGTGATCAGTTCATGATTAGTCACGTGATCTGTGCATGACAGGCACGTAATCAGTGCATGATATCCACGTGATCAGTGAATTATAGCCACGTGATCAGTTCATGATTATTCACGTGATCTGTGCATGACCAGGCACGTGAACAGTGTATGATCAGCCACGTGATCAGTGCATTATAGCCACGTGATCATTGCATGATCAGTCAAGTGATCAGTGCATGATCAGTCACGTAATCTGTGCATGACCAGGCACGTGATCAGTGTATGACCAGCCAAGTGATCAGTGCATGATCAGCCACTTGAACAGTACATGGTTGCTACGTGATCATTGCATGATCAGCCACGTAAGCAGAGCATGATAGCCACGTGATCAGTGCTTGATCAGTCACGTGAACAGTGCATGATCATTTACGTGATCTGTGCATGATCAGTCACATGACCAGTATATGGTAGCTAAGTGATCATTGCATGACCAGCCACGTGAGCAGTGCATGATACCCATGTGATGTGTGCATGATCAGTTAGGTGAGAAGAGTATGTTCAGCCACGTGATCAGTGCATGATCAGTCACGTGATCAGTGCATGATCAACTACGTTACCATTGCATGATCAGTCACGTGACCAGTACATGGTAGCTATGTGATCATTGCATGACCAGCCACATGAGCAGTGCATGATACCCATGTGATGTGTGCATGATCAGTTAGGTGAGAAGAGTATGTTCAGCCACGTGATCAGTGCATGATCAGTCACGTGATCAGTGCATGATCAACTACGTTACCATTGCATGATCAGTCACGTGACCAGTACATGGTAGCTATGTGATCATTGCATGACCAGCCACGTGAGCAGTGCATGATACCCATGTGATGTGTGCATGATCAGTTAGGTGAGCAGAGTATGTTCAGCCACGTGATCAGTGCATGATCAGTCACGTGATCAGTGCATGATCAATTACGTTACCATTGCATGATCAGTCACGTGACCAGTACATGGTAGCTATGTGATCATTGCATGACCAGCCACGTGAGCAGTGCATGATACCCATGTGATGTGTGCATGATCAGTTAGGTGAGCAGAGTATGTTCAGCCACGTGATCAGGGCATGATCAGTCACGTGATCAGTGCATGATCAATTACGTTACCATTGCATGATCAGTCACGTGACCAGTACATGGTAGCTATGTGATCATTGTATGATCAGCCACGTAAGCAGTGCATGATAGCCACGTGATCAGTGCATGATCAATTACGTGATCAGTGCATGATCAGTCACGTGACCAGTACATGGTAGCTATGTGATCATTGTATGATCAGCCACGTTAGCAGTGCATGATAGCCACGTGATCAGTGCATGATCAGTCACGTGATCAGGGCATGATCACTCACGTGATCAGTGCATGATCTATTACGTTGCCATGGCGTGATCAGTCACATGACCAGTACATGTTTGCTACGTGATCATTGCAGGATCAGCCACGTGAGCACTGAATGATAGACACGTGACCAGTGCATGATCAGCTACGTGAGCAGTGTATGATCAGCCACTTGATCAGTGCATGATCAGACACGTGAACAGTGTATGATCAGCCACGTGATCAGTGCATGGTCAGACACATGAACAGTGTATGATCAGGCACGTGATCATTGCATGATATCCAAGTGATCAGTGCATAATCAATCACGTGTTCAGTGTATGATCAGCCACGTGAACAGTGCATGCACAGTCACGTGATCTGTGCATGACCAGGCACGTGATCAGTGTATGACTAGCCAAGTTACCAGTGCATGATAGCCACCTGATCAGTGCATGATCAGTAACGTGAACAGTGTATGATCAGCCACGTGATCAGTGCATGATACCTACGTGATCAGTTCATGATTAGTCACGTGATCTGTGCATGACAGGCACGTAATCAGTGCATGATATCCACGTGATCAGTGAATTATAGCCACGTGATCAGTTCATGATTATTCACGTGATCTGTGCATGACCAGGCACGTGAACAGTGTATGATCAGCCACGTGATCAGTGCATTATAGCCACGTGATCATTGCATGATCAGTCAAGTGAACAGTGCATGATCAGTCACGTAATCTGTGCATGACCAGGCACGTGATCAGTGTATGACCAGCCAAGTGATCAGTGCATGATCAGCCACGTGAACAGTACATGGTTGCTACGTGATCATTGCATGATCAGCCACGTAAGCAGAGCATGATAGCCACGTGATCAGTGCTTGATCAGTCACGTGAACAGTGCATGATCATTTACGTGATCTGTGCATGATCAGTCACATGACCAGTATATGGTAGCTAAGTGATCATTGCATGACCAGCCACGTGAGCAGTGCATGATACCCATGTGATGTGTGCATGATCAGTTAGGTGAGCAGAGTATGTTCAGCCACGTGATCAGTGCATGATAGCCACGTGATCAGAGCATGATAGCTGCGTGAGTAGTGTACGATCAGCCACGTGATCAGTGCATGGTCAGACACGTGAACATGTATGATCAGCCACGTGATCAGTGCATGATATCCATGTGATCAGTGCATGATCAATCACGTGATCAGTGTATGATCAGCCACGAGAACAGTGCATGCTCAGTCACGTGATCAGGGCCTGCTGAGCTGCGTGATTACTGTCTGCTCATCTGCTTGACCATTGCCAGCTGAGCTGCACGATTCCTGCCTGTCATCTGCTTGACAATTGCCAGCTGTGCTGCGTAATTCCTGCCTGCTCAGCTGCTTGATTATTGCCAGCTGAGCAGCATGATTCCTCACAGCTGAGTTCCATGATTATTGCCTGCTGACTGTTGGATTCGTGCCTACTCAGCTCTTTGTTTATTGCCTCCAGAGGCACATGATCAGTGTATGATAGCAAACATGATCAGCGCATGATCAGACACATGATCAGCGCCATTAAGTCAAGTGATCATTACATGATAGTCATGTGATCAGTCCATGCTCAGTCACGGTAACAGTGCATGATCAGCCAGGTGATCAGTGCATGATAGCTACGTGATCAGTTCATGATTACTCACGTGATCTGTGCATGACCAGCCAAGTGATCAGTGCATGATAGCCACGTGATCAGTGCATGATCAGTCAAGTGATCAGTGCATGATCAATTACATGATCAGTGCATGATCAGTCACGTGATCAGTGTATGATCAGTCACATGATCAATGCATGATAAGCCAGGTGATCAGTGCATGATCAATTACGTGATCAGTGCATGATCAGTCATGTGACCAGTACATGGTAGCTGTGTGATCATTGCATGATCAGCCACATGAGCAGTGCATGATAGCCACGTGATCAGTGCATGGTCAGACACATGAACAGTGTATGATCAGGCACGTGATCATTGCATGATATCCAAGTGATCAGTGCATAATCAATCACGTGTTCAGTGTATGATCAGCCACGTGAACAGTGCATGCACAGTCACGTGATCTGTGCATGACCAGGCACGTGATCAGTGTATGACTAGCCAAGTTACCAGTGCATGATAGCCACCTGATCAGTGCATGATCAGTAACGTGAACAGTGTATGATCAGCCACGTGATCAGTGCATGATACCTACGTGATCAGTTCATGATTAGTCACGTGATCTGTGCATGACAGGCACGTAATCAGTGCATGATATCCACGTGATCAGTGAATTATAGCCACGTGATCAGTTCATGATTATTCACGTGATCTGTGCATGACCAGGCACGTGAACAGTGTATGATCAGCCACGTGATCAGTGCATTATAGCCACGTGATCATTGCATGATCAGTCAAGTGATCAGTGCATGATCAGTCACGTAATCTGTGCATGACCAGGCACGTGATCAGTGTATGACCAGCCAAGTGATCAGTGCATGATCAGCCACGTGAACAGTACATGGTTGCTACGTGATCATTGCATGATCAGCCACGTAAGCAGAGCATGATAGCCACGTGATCAGTGCTTGATCAGTCACGTGAACAGTGCATGATCATTTACGTGATCTGTGCATGATCAGTCACATGACCAGTATATGGTAGCTAAGTGATCATTGCATGACCAGCCACGTGAGCAGTGCATGATACCCATGTGATGTGTGCATGATCAGTTAGGTGAGCAGAGTATGTTCAGCCACGTGATCAGTGCATGATAGCCACGTGATCAGAGCATGATAGCTGCGTGAGTAGTGTACGATCAGCCATGTGATCAGTGCATGGTCAGACACGTGAACATGTATGATCAGCCACGTGATCAGTGCATGATATCCATGTGATCAGTGCATGATCAATCACGTGATCAGTGTATGATCAGCCACGAGAACAGTGCATGCTCAGTCACGTGATCAGGGCCTGCTGAGCTGCGTGATTACTGTCTGCTCATCTGCTTGACCATTGCCAGCTGAGCTGCACGATTCCTGCCTGTCATCTGCTTGACAATTGCCAGCTGTGCTGCGTAATTCCTGCCTGCTCAGCTGCTTGATTATTGCCAGCTGAGCAGCATGATTCCTCACAGCTGAGTTCCATGATTATTGCCTGCTGACTGTTGGATTCGTGCCTACTCAGCTCTTTGTTTATTGCCTCCAGAGGCACATGATCAGTGTATGATAGCAAACATGATCAGCGCATGATCAGACACATGATCAGCGCCATTAAGTCAAGTGATCATTACATGATAGTCATGTGATCAGTCCATGCTCAGTCACGGTAACAGTGCATGATCAGCCAGGTGATCAGTGCATGATAGCTACGTGATCAGTTCATGATTACTCACGTGATCTGTGCATGACCAGCCAAGTGATCAGTGCATGATAGCCACGTGATCAGTGCATGATCAGTCACGTGATCAGTGCACGATTGCCAGGTAATGAGTGCATGATAGCCAGATGATCAGTGCATTATCAGTAACGTGATCAGTGTATGATCAGCCAAGTAATCAGTGCATGATAGCCAAATGATCAGTGCATGAACAGCCACGTGATCATTTCATGATCAGCCACGTGAGTAGTGCATGATTGCCTCATGATCAGTGCATGATCAGTCACGTAATCTGTGCATGACCAGGCACGGGATCAGTGTATGACCAGCCAAGTTACCAGTGCATGATAGCCACCTGATCAGTGCATGATCAGTAACGTGAACAGTGTATGATCAGCCACATGATCAGTGCATGATCAGTTACGTGAGCAGTGTATGACCAGCCACGTGATCAGTGCATGGTCATACACATGAACAGTGTATGATCAGGCACGTGATCATTGCATGATATCCAAGTGATCAGTGCATAATCAATCACGTGTTCAGTGTATGATCAGCCACGTGAACAGTGCATGCACAGTCACGTGATCTGTGCATGACCAGGCACGTGATCAGTGTATGACTAGCCAAGTTACCAGTGCATGATAGCCACCTGATCAGTGCATGATCAGTAACGTGAACAGTGTATGATCAGCCACGTGATCAGTGCATGATACCTACGTGATCAGTTCATGATTAGTCACGTGATCTGTGCATGACAGGCACGTAATCAGTGCATGATATCCACGTGATCAGTGAATTATAGCCACGTGATCAGTTCATGATTATTCACGTGATCTGTGCATGACCAGGCACGTGAACAGTGTATGATCAGCCACGTGATCAGTGCATTATAGCCACGTGATCATTGCATGATCAGTCAAGTGATCAGTGCATGATCAGTCACGTAATCTGTGCATGACCAGGCACGTGATCAGTGTATGACCAGCCAAGTGATCAGTGCATGATCAGCCACGTGAACAGTACATGGTTGCTACGTGATCATTGCATGATCAGCCACGTAAGCAGAGCATGATAGCCACGTGATCAGTGCTTGATCAGTCACGTGAACAGTGCATGATCATTTACGTGATCTGTGCATGATCAGTCACATGACCAGTATATGGTAGCTAAGTGATCATTGCATGACCAGCCACGTGAGCAGTGCATGATACCCATGTGATGTGTGCATGATCAGTTAGGTGAGCAGAGTATGTTCAGCCACGTGATCAGTGCATGATAGCCACGTGATCAGAGCATGATAGCTGCGTGAGTAGTGTACGATCAGCCACGTGATCAGTGCATGGTCAGACACGTGAACATGTATGATCAGCCACGTGATCAGTGCATGATATCCATGTGATCAGTGCATGATCAATCACGTGATCAGTGTATGATCAGCCACGAGAACAGTGCATGCTCAGTCACGTGATCAGGGCCTGCTGAGCTGCGTGATTCCTGTCTGCTCATCTGCTTGACCATTGCCAGCTGAGCTGCACGATTCCTGCCTGTCATCTGCTTGACAATTGCCAGCTGTGCTGCGTAATTCCTGCCTGCTCAGCTGCTTGATTATTGCCAGCTGAGCAGCATGATTCCTCACAGCTGAGTTCCATGATTATTGCCTGCTGACTGTTGGATTCGTGCCTACTCAGCTCTTTGTTTATTGCCTCCAGAGGCACATGATCAGTGTATGATAGCAAACATGATCAGCGCATGATCAGACACATGATCAGCGCCATTAAGTCAAGTGATCATTACATGATAGTCATGTGATCAGTCCATGCTCAGTCACGGTAACAGTGCATGATCAGCCAGGTGATCAGTGCATGATAGCTACGTGATCAGTTCATGATTACTCACGTGATCTGTGCATGACCAGCCAAGTGAGCAGTGCATGATAGCCACGTGATCAGTGCATGATCAGTCAAGCGATCAGTGCATGATCAGTCACGTGATCAGTGTATGATCAGTCACATGATCAATGCATGATAAGCCAGGTGATCAGTGCATGATCAATTACGTGATCAGTGCATGATCAGTCATGTGACCAGTACATGGTAGCTGTGTGATCATTGCATGATCAGCCACATGAGCAGTGCATGATAGCCACGTGATCAGTGCATGGTCAGACACATGAACAGTGTATGATCAGGCACGTGATCATTGCATGATATCCAAGTGATCAGTGCATAATCAATCACGTGTTCAGTGTATGATCAGCCACGTGAACAGTGCATGCACAGTCACGTGATCTGTGCATGACCAGGCACGTGATCAGTGTATGACTAGCCAAGTTACCAGTGCATGATAGCCACCTGATCAGTGCATGATCAGTAACGTGAACAGTGTATGATCAGCCACGTGATCAGTGCATGATACCTACGTGATCAGTTCATGATTAGTCACGTGATCTGTGCATGACAGGCACGTAATCAGTGCATGATATCCACGTGATCAGTGAATTATAGCCACGTGATCAGTTCATGATTATTCACGTGATCTGTGCATGACCAGGCACGTGAACAGTGTATGATCAGCCACGTGATCAGTGCATTATAGCCACGTGATCATTGCATGATCAGTCAAGTGATCAGTGCATGATCAGTCACGTAATCTGTGCATGACCAGGCACGTGATCAGTGTATGACCAGCCAAGTGATCAGTGCATGATCAGCCACGTGAACAGTACATGGTTGCTACGTGATCATTGCATGATCAGCCACGTAAGCAGAGCATGATAGCCACGTGATCAGTGCTTGATCAGTCACGTGAACAGTGCATGATCATTTACGTGATCTGTGCATGATCAGTCACATGACCAGTATATGGTAGCTAAGTGATCATTGCATGACCAGCCACGTGAGCAGTGCATGATACCCATGTGATGTGTGCATGATCAGTTAGGTGAGCAGAGTATGTTCAGCCACGTGATCAGTGCATGATAGCCACGTGATCAGAGCATGATAGCTGCGTGAGTAGTGTACGATCAGCCACGTGATCAGTGCATGGTCAGACACGTGAACATGTATGATCAGCCACGTGATCAGTGCATGATATCCATGTGATCAGTGCATGATCAATCACGTGATCAGTGTATGATCAGCCACGAGAACAGTGCATGCTCAGTCACGTGATCAGGGCCTGCTGAGCTGCGTGATTCCTGTCTGCTCATCTGCTTGACCATTGCCAGCTGAGCTGCACGATTCCTGCCTGTCATCTGCTTGACAATTGCCAGCTGTGCTGCGTAATTCCTGCCTGCTCAGCTGCTTGATTATTGCCAGCTGAGCAGCATGATTCCTCACAGCTGAGTTCCATGATTATTGCCTGCTGACTGTTGGATTCGTGCCTACTCAGCTCTTTGTTTATTGCCTCCAGAGGCACATGATCAGTGTATGATAGCAACATGATCAGCGCATGATCAGACACATGATCAGCGCCATTAAGTCAAGTGATCATTACATGATAGTCATGTGATCAGTCCATGCTCAGTCACGGTAACAGTGCATGATCAGCCAGGTGATCAGTGCATGATAGCTACGTGATCAGTTCATGATTACTCACGTGATCTGTGCATGACCAGCCAAGTGAGCAGTGCATGATAGCCACGTGATCAGTGCATGATCAGTCAAGCGATCAGTGCATGATCAATTACATGATCAGTGCATGATCAGTCACGTGATCAGTGTATGATCAGTCACATGATCAATGCATGATAAGCCAGGTGATCAGTGCATGATCAATTACGTGATCAGTGCATGATCAGTCAAGCCACGTGAGTAGTGCATGATTGCCTCATGATCAGTGCATGATCAGTCACGTAATCTGTGCATGACCAGGCACGTGATCAGTGTATGACCAGCCAAGTTACCAGTGCATGATAGCCACCTGATCAGTGCATGATCAGTAACGTGAACAGTGTATGATCAGCCACATGATCAGTGCATGATCAGTTACGTGAGCAGTGTATGACCAGCCACGTGATCAGTGCATGGTCATACACATGAACAGTGTATGATCAGGCACGTGATCATTGCATGATATCCAAGTGATCAGTGCATAATCAATCACGTGTTCAGTGTATGATCAGCCACGTGAACAGTGCATGCACAGTCACGTGATCTGTGCATGACCAGGCACGTGATCAGTGTATGACTAGCCAAGTTACCAGTGCATGATAGCCACCTGATCAGTGCATGATCAGTAACGTGAACAGTGTATGATCAGCCACGTGATCAGTGCATGATACCTACGTGATCAGTTCATGATTAGTCACGTGATCTGTGCATGACAGGCACGTAATCAGTGCATGATATCCACGTGATCAGTGAATTATAGCCACGTGATCAGTTCATGATTATTCACGTGATCTGTGCATGACCAGGCACGTGAACAGTGTATGATCAGCCACGTGATCAGTGCATTATAGCCACGTGATCATTGCATGATCAGTCAAGTGATCAGTGCATGATCAGTCACGTAATCTGTGCATGACCAGGCACGTGATCAGTGTATGACCAGCCAAGTGATCAGTGCATGATCAGCCACGTGAACAGTACATGGTTGCTACGTGATCATTGCATGATCAGCCACGTAAGCAGAGCATGATAGCCACGTGATCAGTGCTTGATCAGTCACGTGAACAGTGCATGATCATTTACGTGATCTGTGCATGATCAGTCACATGACCAGTATATGGTAGCTAAGTGATCATTGCATGACCAGCCACGTGAGCAGTGCATGATACCCATGTGATGTGTGCATGATCAGTTAGGTGAGCAGAGTATGTTCAGCCACGTGATCAGTGCATGATAGCCACGTGATCAGAGCATGATAGCTGCGTGAGTAGTGTACGATCAGCCACGTGATCAGTGCATGGTCAGACACGTGAACATGTATGATCAGCCACGTGATCAGTGCATGATATCCATGTGATCAGTGCATGATCAATCACGTGATCAGTGTATGATCAGCCACGAGAACAGTGCATGCTCAGTCACGTGATCAGGGCCTGCTGAGCTGCGTGATTCCTGTCTGCTCATCTGCTTGACCATTGCCAGCTGAGCTGCACGATTCCTGCCTGTCATCTGCTTGACAATTGCCAGCTGTGCTGCGTAATTCCTGCCTGCTCAGCTGCTTGATTATTGCCAGCTGAGCAGCATGATTCCTCACAGCTGAGTTCCATGATTATTGCCTGCTGACTGTTGGATTCGTGCCTACTCAGCTCTTTGTTTATTGCCTCCAGAGGCACATGATCAGTGTATGATAGCAAACATGATCAGCGCATGATCAGACACATGATCAGCGCCATTAAGTCAAGTGATCATTACATGATAGTCATGTGATCAGTCCATGCTCAGTCACGGTAACAGTGCATGATCAGCCAGGTGATCAGTGCATGATAGCTACGTGATCAGTTCATGATTACTCACGTGATCTGTGCATGACCAGCCAAGTGAGCAGTGCATGATAGCCACGTGATCAGTGCATGATCAGTCAAGCGATCAGTGCATGATCAGTCACGTGATCAGTGTATGATCAGTCACATGATCAATGCATGATAAGCCAGGTGATCAGTGCATGATCAATTACGTGATCAGTGCATGATCAGTCATGTGACCAGTACATGGTAGCTGTGTGATCATTGCATGATCAGCCACATGAGCAGTGCATGATAGCCACGTGATCAGTGCATGGTCAGACACATGAACAGTGTATGATCAGGCACGTGATCATTGCATGATATCCAAGTGATCAGTGCATAATCAATCACGTGTTCAGTGTATGATCAGCCACGTGAACAGTGCATGCACAGTCACGTGATCTGTGCATGACCAGGCACGTGATCAGTGTATGACTAGCCAAGTTACCAGTGCATGATAGCCACCTGATCAGTGCATGATCAGTAACGTGAACAGTGTATGATCAGCCACGTGATCAGTGCATGATACCTACGTGATCAGTTCATGATTAGTCACGTGATCTGTGCATGACAGGCACGTAATCAGTGCATGATATCCACGTGATCAGTGAATTATAGCCACGTGATCAGTTCATGATTATTCACGTGATCTGTGCATGACCAGGCACGTGAACAGTGTATGATCAGCCACGTGATCAGTGCATTATAGCCACGTGATCATTGCATGATCAGTCAAGTGATCAGTGCATGATCAGTCACGTAATCTGTGCATGACCAGGCACGTGATCAGTGTATGACCAGCCAAGTGATCAGTGCATGATCAGCCACGTGAACAGTACATGGTTGCTACGTGATCATTGCATGATCAGCCACGTAAGCAGAGCATGATAGCCACGTGATCAGTGCTTGATCAGTCACGTGAACAGTGCATGATCATTTACGTGATCTGTGCATGATCAGTCACATGACCAGTATATGGTAGCTAAGTGATCATTGCATGACCAGCCACGTGAGCAGTGCATGATACCCATGTGATGTGTGCATGATCAGTTAGGTGAGCAGAGTATGTTCAGCCACGTGATCAGTGCATGATAGCCACGTGATCAGAGCATGATAGCTGCGTGAGTAGTGTACGATCAGCCACGTGATCAGTGCATGGTCAGACACGTGAACATGTATGATCAGCCACGTGATCAGTGCATGATATCCATGTGATCAGTGCATGATCAATCACGTGATCAGTGTATGATCAGCCACGAGAACAGTGCATGCTCAGTCACGTGATCAGGGCCTGCTGAGCTGCGTGATTCCTGTCTGCTCATCTGCTTGACCATTGCCAGCTGAGCTGCACGATTCCTGCCTGTCATCTGCTTGACAATTGCCAGCTGTGCTGCGTAATTCCTGCCTGCTCAGCTGCTTGATTATTGCCAGCTGAGCAGCATGATTCCTCACAGCTGAGTTCCATGATTATTGCCTGCTGACTGTTGGATTCGTGCCTACTCAGCTCTTTGTTTATTGCCTCCAGAGGCACATGATCAGTGTATGATAGCAAACATGATCAGCGCATGATCAGACACATGATCAGCGCCATTAAGTCAAGTGATCATTACATGATAGTCATGTGATCAGTCCATGCTCAGTCACGGTAACAGTGCATGATCAGCCAGGTGATCAGTGCATGATAGCTACGTGATCAGTTCATGATTACTCACGTGATCTGTGCATGACCAGCCAAGTGAGCAGTGCATGATAGCCACGTGATCAGTGCATGATCAGTCAAGCGATCAGTGCATGATCAATTACATGATCAGTGCATGATCAGTCACGTGATCAGTGTATGATCAGTCACATGATCAATGCATGATAAGCCAGGTGATCAGTGCATGATCAATTACGTGATCAGTGCATGATCAGTCATGTGACCAGTACATGGTAGCTGTGTGATCATTGCATGATCAGCCACATGAGCAGTGCATGATAGCCACGTGATCAGTGCATGGTCAGACACATGAACAGTGTATGATCAGGCACGTGATCATTGCATGATATCCAAGTGATCAGTGCATAATCAATCACGTGTTCAGTGTATGATCAGCCACGTGAACAGTGCATGCACAGTCACGTGATCTGTGCATGACCAGGCACGTGATCAGTGTATGACTAGCCAAGTTACCAGTGCATGATAGCCACCTGATCAGTGCATGATCAGTAACGTGAACAGTGTATGATCAGCCACGTGATCAGTGCATGATACCTACGTGATCAGTTCATGATTAGTCACGTGATCTGTGCATGACAGGCACGTAATCAGTGCATGATATCCACGTGATCAGTGAATTATAGCCACGTGATCAGTTCATGATTATTCACGTGATCTGTGCATGACCAGGCACGTGAACAGTGTATGATCAGCCACGTGATCAGTGCATTATAGCCACGTGATCATTGCATGATCAGTCAAGTGATCAGTGCATGATCAGTCACGTAATCTGTGCATGACCAGGCACGTGATCAGTGTATGACCAGCCAAGTGATCAGTGCATGATCAGCCACGTGAACAGTACATGGTTGCTACGTGATCATTGCATGATCAGCCACGTAAGCAGAGCATGATAGCCACGTGATCAGTGCTTGATCAGTCACGTGAACAGTGCATGATCATTTACGTGATCTGTGCATGATCAGTCACATGACCAGTATATGGTAGCTAAGTGATCATTGCATGACCAGCCACGTGAGCAGTGCATGATACCCATGTGATGTGTGCATGATCAGTTAGGTGAGCAGAGTATGTTCAGCCACGTGATCAGTGCATGATAGCCACGTGATCAGAGCATGATAGCTGCGTGAGTAGTGTACGATCAGCCATGTGATCAGTGCATGGTCAGACACGTGAACATGTATGATCAGTCACGTGATCAGTGCATGATATCCATGTGATCAGTGCATGATCAATCACGTGATCAGTGTATGATCAGCCACGAGAACAGTGCATGCTCAGTCACGTGATCAGGGCCTGCTGAGCTGCGTGATTACTGTCTGCTCATCTGCTTGACCATTGCCAGCTGAGCTGCACGATTCCTGCCTGTCATCTGCTTGACAATTGCCAGCTGTGCTGCGTAATTCCTGCCTGCTCAGCTGCTTGATTATTGCCAGCTGAGCAGCATGATTCCTCACAGCTGAGTTCCATGATTATTGCCTGCTGACTGTTGGATTCGTGCCTACTCAGCTCTTTGTTTATTGCCTCCAGAGGCACATGATCAGTGTATGATAGCAAACATGATCAGCGCATGATCAGACACATGATCAGCGCCATTAAGTCAAGTGATCATTACATGATAGTCATGTGATCAGTCCATGCTCAGTCACGGTAACAGTGCATGATCAGCCAGGTGATCAGTGCATGATAGCTACGTGATCAGTTCATGATTACTCACGTGATCTGTGCATGACCAGCCAAGTGATCAGTGCATGATAGCCACGTGATCAGTGCATGATCAGTCAAGCGATCAGTGCATGATCAATTACATGATCAGTGCATGATCAGTCACGTGATCAGTGTATGATCAGTCACATGATCAATGCATGATAAGCCAGGTGATCAGTGCATGATCAATTACGTGATCAGTGCATGATCAGTCATGTGACCAGTACATGGTAGCTGTGTGATCATTGCATGATCAGCCACATGAGCAGTGCATGATAGCCACGTGATCAGTGCATGGTCAGACACATGAACAGTGTATGATCAGGCACGTGATCATTGCATGATATCCAAGTGATCAGTGCATAATCAATCACGTGTTCAGTGTATGATCAGCCACGTGAACAGTGCATGCACAGTCACGTGATCTGTGCATGACCAGGCACGTGATCAGTGTATGACCAGCCAAGTTACCAGTGCATGATAGCCACCTGATCAGTGCATGATCAGTAACGTGAACAGTGTATGATCAGCCACGTGATCAGTGCATGATACCTACGTGATCAGTTCATGATTAGTCACGTGATCTGTGCATGACAGGCACGTAATCAGTGCATGATATCCACGTGATCAGTGAATTATAGCCACGTGATCAGTTCATGATTATTCACGTGATCTGTGCATGACCAGGCACGTGAACAGTGTATGATCAGCCACGTGATCAGTGCATTATAGCCACGTGATCATTGCATGATCAGTCAAGTGATCAGTGCATGATCAGTCACGTAATCTGTGCATGACCAGGCACGTGATCAGTGTATGACCAGCCAAGTGATCAGTGCATGATCAGCCACGTGAACAGTACATGGTTGCTACGTGATCATTGCATGATCAGCCACGTAAGCAGAGCATGATAGCCACGTGATCAGTGCTTGATCAGTCACGTGAACAGTGCATGATCATTTACGTGATCTGTGCATGATCAGTCACATGACCAGTATATGGTAGCTAAGTGATCATTGCATGACCAGCCACGTGAGCAGTGCATGATACCCATGTGATGTGTGCATGATCAGTTAGGTGAGCAGAGTATGTTCAGCCACGTGATCAGTGCATGATAGCCACGTGATCAGAGCATGATAGCTGCGTGAGTAGTGTACGATCAGCCATGTGATCAGTGCATGGTCAGACACGTGAACATGTATGATCAGCCACGTGATCAGTGCATGATATCCATGTGATCAGTGCATGATCAATCACGTGATCAGTGTATGATCAGCCACGAGAACAGTGCATGCTCAGTCACGTGATCAGGGCCTGCTGAGCTGCGTGATTACTGTCTGCTCATCTGCTTGACCATTGCCAGCTGAGCTGCACGATTCCTGCCTGTCATCTGCTTGACAATTGCCAGCTGTGCTGCGTAATTCCTGCCTGCTCAGCTGCTTGATTATTGCCAGCTGAGCAGCATGATTCCTCACAGCTGAGTTCCATGATTATTGCCTGCTGACTGTTGGATTCGTGCCTACTCAGCTCTTTGTTTATTGCCTCCAGAGGCACATGATCAGTGTATGATAGCAAACATGATCAGCGCATGATCAGACACATGATCAGCGCCATTAAGTCAAGTGATCATTACATGATAGTCATGTGATCAGTCCATGCTCAGTCACGGTAACAGTGCATGATCAGCCAGGTGATCAGTGCATGATAGCTACGTGATCAGTTCATGATTACTCACGTGATCTGTGCATGACCAGCCAAGTGATCAGTGCATGATAGCCACGTGATCAGTGCATGATCAGTCACGTGATCAGTGCACGATTGCCAGGTAATGAGTGCATGATAGCCAGATGATCAGTGCATTATCAGTAACGTGATCAGTGTATGATCAGCCAAGTAATCAGTGCATGATAGCCAAATGATCAGTGCATGAACAGCCACGTGATCATTTCATGATCAGCCACGTGAGTAGTGCATGATTGCCTCATGATCAGTGCATGATCAGTCACGTAATCTGTGCATGACCAGGCACGTGATCAGTGTATGACCAGCCAAGTTACCAGTGCATGATAGCCACCTGATCAGTGCATGATCAGTAACGTGAACAGTGTATGATCAGCCACATGATCAGTGCATGATCAGTTACGTGAGCAGTGTATGACCAGCCACGTGATCAGTGCATGGTCAGACACATGAACAGTGTATGATCAGGCACGTGATCATTGCATGATATCCAAGTGATCAGTGCATAATCAATCACGTGTTCAGTGTATGATCAGCCACGTGAACAGTGCATGCACAGTCACGTGATCTGTGCATGACCAGGCACGTGATCAGTGTATGACCAGCCAAGTTACCAGTGCATGATAGCCACCTGATCAGTGCATGATCAGTAACGTGAACAGTGTATGATCAGCCACGTGATCAGTGCATGATACCTACGTGATCAGTTCATGATTAGTCACGTGATCTGTGCATGACAGGCACGTAATCAGTGCATGATATCCACGTGATCAGTGAATTATAGCCACGTGATCAGTTCATGATTATTCACGTGATCTGTGCATGACCAGGCACGTGAACAGTGTATGATCAGCCACGTGATCAGTGCATTATAGCCACGTGATCATTGCATGATCAGTCAAGTGATCAGTGCATGATCAGTCACGTAATCTGTGCATGACCAGGCACGTGATCAGTGTATGACCAGCCAAGTGATCAGTGCATGATCAGCCACGTGAACAGTACATGGTTGCTACGTGATCATTGCATGATCAGCCACGTAAGCAGAGCATGATAGCCACGTGATCAGTGCTTGATCAGTTACGTGAACAGTGCATGATCATTTACGTGATCTGTGCATGATCAGTCACATGACCAGTATATGGTAGCTAAGTGATCATTGCATGACCAGCCACGTGAGCAGTGCATGATACCCATGTGATGTGTGCATAATCAATCACGTGTTCAGTGCATGATCAGCCACGTGATCAGTGCATGATAGCCACGTGATCAGAGCATGATAGCTGCGTGAGTAGTGTACGATCAGCCACGTGATCAGTGCATGGTCAGACACGTGAACATGTATGATCAGCCACGTGATCAGTGCATGATATCCATGTGATCAGTGCATGATCAATCACGTGATCAGTGTATGATCAGCCACGAGAACAGTGCATGCTCAGTCACGTGATCAGGGCCTGCTGAGCTGCGTGATTCCTGTCTGCTCATCTGCTTGACCATTGCCAGCTGAGCTGCACGATTCCTGCCTGTCATCTGCCTGACAATTGCCAGCTGTGCTGCGTAATTCCTGCCTGCTCAGCTGCTTGATTATTGCCAGCTGAGCAGCATGATTCCTCACAGCTGAGTTCCATGATTATTGCCTGCTGACTGTTGGATTCGTGCCTACTCAGCTCTTTGTTTATTGCCTCCAGAGGCACATGATCAGTGTATGATAGCAAACATGATCAGCGCATGATCAGACACATGATCAGCGCCATTAAGTCAAGTGATCATTACATGATAGTCATGTGATCAGTCCATGCTCAGTCACGGTAACAGTGCATGATCAGCCAGGTGATCAGTGCATGATAGCTACGTGATCAGTTCATGATTACTCACGTGATCTGTGCATGACCAGCCAAGTGAGCAGTGCATGATAGCCACGTGATCAGTGCATGATCAGTCAAGTGATCAGTGCATGATCAATTACATGATCAGTGCATGATCAGTCACGTGATCAGTGTATGATCAGTCACATGATCAATGCATGATAAGCCAGGTGATCAGTGCATGATCAATTACGTGATCAGTGCATGATCAGTCATGTGACCAGTACATGGTAGCTGTGTGATCATTGCATGATCAGCCACATGAGCAGTGCATGATAGCCACGTGATCAGTGCATGGTCAGACACATGAACAGTGTATGATCAGGCACGTGATCATTGCATGATATCCAAGTGATCAGTGCATAATCAATCACGTGTTCAGTGTATGATCAGCCACGTGAACAGTGCATGCACAGTCACGTGATCTGTGCATGACCAGGCACGTGATCAGTGTATGACTAGCCAAGTTACCAGTGCATGATAGCCACCTGATCAGTGCATGATCAGTAACGTGAACAGTGTATGATCAGCCACGTGATCAGTGCATGATACCTACGTGATCAGTTCATGATTAGTCACGTGATCTGTGCATGACAGGCACGTAATCAGTGCATGATATCCACGTGATCAGTGAATTATAGCCACGTGATCAGTTCATGATTATTCACGTGATCTGTGCATGACCAGGCACGTGAACAGTGTATGATCAGCCACGTGATCAGTGCATTATAGCCACGTGATCATTGCATGATCAGTCAAGTGATCAGTGCATGATCAGTCACGTAATCTGTGCATGACCAGGCACGTGATCAGTGTATGACCAGCCAAGTGATCAGTGCATGATCAGCCACGTGAACAGTACATGGTTGCTACGTGATCATTGCATGATCAGCCACGTAAGCAGAGCATGATAGCCACGTGATCAGTGCTTGATCAGTCACGTGAACAGTGCATGATCATTTACGTGATCTGTGCATGATCAGTCACATGACCAGTATATGGTAGCTAAGTGATCATTGCATGACCAGCCACGTGAGCAGTGCATGATACCCATGTGATGTGTGCATGATCAGTTAGGTGAGCAGAGTATGTTCAGCCACGTGATCAGTGCATGATAGCCACGTGATCAGAGCATGATAGCTGCGTGAGTAGTGTACGATCAGCCACGTGATCAGTGCATGGTCAGACACGTGAACATGTATGATCAGCCACGTGATCAGTGCATGATATCCATGTGATCAGTGCATGATCAATCACGTGATCAGTGTATGATCAGCCACGAGAACAGTGCATGCTCAGTCACGTGATCAGGGCCTGCTGAGCTGCGTGATTCCTGTCTGCTCATCTGCTTGACCATTGCCAGCTGAGCTGCACGATTCCTGCCTGTCATCTGCTTGACAATTGCCAGCTGTGCTGCGTAATTCCTGCCTGCTCAGCTGCTTGATTATTGCCAGCTGAGCAGCATGATTCCTCACAGCTGAGTTCCATGATTATTGCCTGCTGACTGTTGGATTCGTGCCTACTCAGCTCTTTGTTTATTGCCTCCAGAGGCACATGATCAGTGTATGATAGCAAACATGATCAGCGCATGATCAGACACATGATCAGCGCCATTAAGTCAAGTGATCATTACATGATAGTCATGTGATCAGTCCATGCTCAGTCACGGTAACAGTGCATGATCAGCCAGGTGATCAGTGCATGATAGCTACGTGATCAGTTCATGATTACTCACGTGATCTGTGCATGACCAGCCAAGTGATCAGTGCATGATAGCCACGTGATCAGTGCATGATCAGTCAAGCGATCAGTGCATGATCAATTACATGATCAGTGCATGATCAGTCACGTGATCAGTGTATGATCAGTCACATGATCAATGCATGATAAGCCAGGTGATCAGTGCATGATCAATTACGTGATCAGTGCATGATCAGTCATGTGACCAGTACATGGTAGCTGTGTGATCATTGCATGATCAGCCACATGAGCAGTGCATGATAGCCACGTGATCAGTGCATGGTCAGACACATGAACAGTGTATGATCAGGCACGTGATCATTGCATGATATCCAAGTGATCAGTGCATAATCAATCACGTGTTCAGTGTATGATCAGCCACGTGAACAGTGCATGCACAGTCACGTGATCTGTGCATGACCAGGCACGTGATCAGTGTATGACTAGCCAAGTTACCAGTGCATGATAGCCACCTGATCAGTGCATGATCAGTAACGTGAACAGTGTATGATCAGCCACGTGATCAGTGCATGATACCTACGTGATCAGTTCATGATTAGTCACGTGATCTGTGCATGACAGGCACGTAATCAGTGCATGATATCCACGTGATCAGTGAATTATAGCCACGTGATCAGTTCATGATTATTCACGTGATCTGTGCATGACCAGGCACGTGAACAGTGTATGATCAGCCACGTGATCAGTGCATTATAGCCACGTGATCATTGCATGATCAGTCAAGTGATCAGTGCATGATCAGTCACGTAATCTGTGCATGACCAGGCACGTGATCAGTGTATGACCAGCCAAGTGATCAGTGCATGATCAGCCACGTGAACAGTACATGGTTGCTACGTGATCATTGCATGATCAGCCACGTAAGCAGAGCATGATAGCCACGTGATCAGTGCTTGATCAGTCACGTGAACAGTGCATGATCATTTACGTGATCTGTGCATGATCAGTCACATGACCAGTATATGGTAGCTAAGTGATCATTGCATGACCAGCCACGTGAGCAGTGCATGATACCCATGTGATGTGTGCATGATCAGTTAGGTGAGCAGAGTATGTTCAGCCACGTGATCAGTGCATGATAGCCACGTGATCAGAGCATGATAGCTGCGTGAGTAGTGTACGATCAGCCATGTGATCAGTGCATGGTCAGACACGTGAACATGTATGATCAGCCACGTGATCAGTGCATGATATCCATGTGATCAGTGCATGATCAATCACGTGATCAGTGTATGATCAGCCACGAGAACAGTGCATGCTCAGTCACGTGATCAGGGCCTGCTGAGCTGCGTGATTACTGTCTGCTCATCTGCTTGACCATTGCCAGCTGAGCTGCACGATTCCTGCCTGTCATCTGCTTGACAATTGCCAGCTGTGCTGCGTAATTCCTGCCTGCTCAGCTGCTTGATTATTGCCAGCTGAGCAGCATGATTCCTCACAGCTGAGTTCCATGATTATTGCCTGCTGACTGTTTGATTCGTGCCTACTCAGCTCTTTGTTTATTGCCTCCAGAGGCACATGATCAGTGTATGATAGCAAACATGATCAGCGCATGATCAGACACATGATCAGCGCCATTAAGTCAAGTGATCATTACATGATAGTCATGTGATCAGTCCATGCTCAGTCACGGTAACAGTGCATGATCAGCCAGGTGATCAGTGCATGATAGCTACGTGATCAGTTCATGATTACTCACGTGATCTGTGCATGACCAGCCAAGTGATCAGTGCATGATAGCCACGTGATCAGTGCATGATCAGTCACGTGATCAGTGCACGATTGCCAGGTAATGAGTGCATGATAGCCAGATGATCAGTGCATTATCAGTAACGTGATCAGTGTATGATCAGCCAAGTAATCAGTGCATGATAGCCAAATGATCAGTGCATGAACAGCCACGTGATCATTTCATGATCAGCCACGTGAGTAGTGCATGATTGCCTCATGATCAGTGCATGATCAGTCACGTGATCAGTGCATGATCAGTCACGTAATCTGTGCATGACCAGGCACGTGATCAGTGTATGACCAGCCAAGTTACCAGTGCATGATAGCCACCTGATCAGTGCATGATCAGTAACGTGAACAGTGTATGATCAGCCACATGATCACTGCATGATCAGTTACGTGAGCAGTGTATGACCAGCCACGTGATCAGTGCATGGTCAGACACATGAACAGTGTATGATCAGGCACGTGATCATTGCATGATATCCAAGTGATCAGTGCATAATCAATCACGTGTTCAGTGTATGATCAGCCACGTGAACAGTGCATGCACAGTCACGTGATCTGTGCATGACCAGGCACGTGATCAGTGTATGACTAGCCAAGTTACCAGTGCATGATAGCCACCTGATCAGTGCATGATCAGTAACGTGAACAGTGTATGATCAGCCACGTGATCAGTGCATGATACCTACGTGATCAGTTCATGATTAGTCACGTGATCTGTGCATGACAGGCACGTAATCAGTGCATGATATCCACGTGATCAGTGAATTATAGCCACGTGATCAGTTCATGATTATTCACGTGATCTGTGCATGACCAGGCACGTGAACAGTGTATGATCAGCCACGTGATCAGTGCATTATAGCCACGTGATCATTGCATGATCAGTCAAGTGATCAGTGCATGATCAGTCACGTAATCTGTGCATGACCAGGCACGTGATCAGTGTATGACCAGCCAAGTGATCAGTGCATGATCAGCCACGTGAACAGTACATGGTTGCTACGTGATCATTGCATGATCAGCCACGTAAGCAGAGCATGATAGCCACGTGATCAGTGCTTGATCAGTCACGTGAACAGTGCATGATCATTTACGTGATCTGTGCATGATCAGTCACATGACCAGTATATGGTAGCTAAGTGATCATTGCATGACCAGCCACGTGAGCAGTGCATGATACCCATGTGATGTGTGCATGATCAGTTAGGTGAGCAGAGTATGTTCAGCCACGTGATCAGTGCATGATAGCCACGTGATCAGAGCATGATAGCTGCGTGAGTAGTGTACGATCAGCCACGTGATCAGTGCATGGTCAGACACGTGAACATGTATGATCAGCCACGTGATCAGTGCATGATATCCATGTGATCAGTGCATGATCAATCACGTGATCAGTGTATGATCAGCCACGAGAACAGTGCATGCTCAGTCACGTGATCAGGGCCTGCTGAGCTGCGTGATTACTGTCTGCTCATCTGCTTGACCATTGCCAGCTGAGCTGCACGATTCCTGCCTGTCATCTGCTTGACAATTGCCAGCTGTGCTGCGTAATTCCTGCCTGCTCAGCTGCTTGATTATTGCCAGCTGAGCAGCATGATTCCTCACAGCTGAGTTCCATGATTATTGCCTGCTGACTGTTTGGATTCGTGCCTACTCAGCTCTTTGTTTATTGCCTCCAGAGGCACATGATCAGTGTATGATAGCAAACATGATCAGCGCATGATCAGACACATGATCAGCGCCATTAAGTCAAGTGATCATTACATGATAGTCATGTGATCAGTCCATGCTCAGTCACGGTAACAGTGCATGATCAGCCAGGTGATCAGTGCATGATAGCTACGTGATCAGTTCATGATTACTCACGTGATCTGTGCATGACCAGCCAAGTGATCAGTGCATGATAGCCACGTGATCAGTGCATGAACAGTCAAGTGATCAGTGCATGATCAATTACATGATCAGTGCATGATCAGTCACGTGATCAGTGTATGATCAGTCACATGATCAATGCATGATAAGCCAGGTGATCAGTGCATGATCAATTACGTGATCAGTGCATGATCAGTCATGTGACCAGTACATGGTAGCTGTGTGATCATTGCATGATCAGCCACATGAGCAGTGCATGATAGCCACGTGATCAGTGCATGGTCAGACACATGAACAGTGTATGATCAGGCACGTGATCATTGCATGATATCCAAGTGATCAGTGCATAATCAATCACGTGTTCAGTGTATGATCAGCCACGTGAACAGTGCATGCACAGTCACGTGATCTGTGCATGACCAGGCACGTGATCAGTGTATGACTTGCCAAGTTACCAGTGCATGATAGCCCCCTGATCAGTGCATGATCAGTAACGTGAACAGTGTATGATCAGCCACGTGATCAGTGCATGATACCTACGTGATCAGTTCATGATTAGTCACGTGATCTGTGCATGACAGGCATGTAATCAGTGCATGATATCCACGTGATCAGTGAATTATAGCCACGTGATCAGTTCATGATTATTCACGTGATCTGTGCATGACCAGGCACGTGAACAGTGTATGATCAGCCACGTGATCAGTGCATTATAGCCACGTGATCATTGCATGATCAGTCAAGTGATCAGTGCATGATCAGTCACGTAATCTGTGCATGACCAGGCACGTGATCAGTGTATGACCAGCCAAGTGATCAGTGCATGATCAGCCACGTGAACAGTACATGGTTGCTACGTGATCATTGCATGATCAGCCACGTAAGCAGAGCATGATAGCCACGTGATCAGTGCTTGATCAGTCACGTGAACAGTGCATGATCATTTACGTGATCTGTGCATGATCAGTCACATGACCAGTATATGGTAGCTAAGTGATCATTGCATGACCAGCCACGTGAGCAGTGCATGATACCCATGTGATGTGTGCATGATCAGTTAGGTGAGCAGAGTATGTTCAGCCACGTGATCAGTGCATGATAGCCACGTGATCAGAGCATGATAGCTGCGTGAGTAGTGTACGATCAGCCATGTGATCAGTGCATGGTCAGACACGTGAACATGTATGATCAGCCACGTGATCAGTGCATGATATCCATGTGATCAGTGCATGATCAATCACGTGATCAGTGTATGATCAGCCACGAGAACAGTGCATGCTCAGTCACGTGATCAGGGCCTGCTGAGCTGCGTGATTACTGTCTGCTCATCTGCTTGACCATTGCCAGCTGAGCTGCACGATTCCTGCCTGTCATCTGCTTGACAATTGCCAGCTGTGCTGCGTAATTCCTGCCTGCTCAGCTGCTTGATTATTGCCAGCTGAGCAGCATGATTCCTCACAGCTGAGTTCCATGATTATTGCCTGCTGACTGTTGGATTCGTGCCTACTCAGCTCTTTGTTTATTGCCTCCAGAGGCACATGATCAGTGTATGATAGCAAACATGATCAGCGCATGATCAGACACATGATCAGCGCCATTAAGTCAAGTGATCATTACATGATAGTCATGTGATCAGTCCATGCTCAGTCACGGTAACAGTGCATGATCAGCCAGGTGATCAGTGCATGATAGCTACGTGATCAGTTCATGATTACTCACGTGATCTGTGCATGACCAGCCAAGTGATCAGTGCATGATAGCCACGTGATCAGTGCATGATCAGTCACGTGATCAGTGCACGATTGCCAGGTAATGAGTGCATGATAGCCAGATGATCAGTGCATTATCAGTAACGTGATCAGTGTATGATCAGCCAAGTAATCAGTGCATGATAGCCAAATGATCAGTGCATGAACAGCCACGTGATCATTTCATGATCAGCCACGTGAGTAGTGCATGATTGCCTCATGATCAGTGCATGATCAGTCACGTGATCAGTGCATGATCAGTCACGTAATCTGTGCATGACCAGGCACGTGATCAGTGTATGACCAGCCAAGTTACCAGTGCATGATAGCCACCTGATCAGTGCATGATCAGTAACGTGAACAGTGTATGATCAGCCACATGATCAGTGCATGATCAGTTACGTGAGCAGTGTATGACCAGCCACGTGATCAGTGCATGGTCAGACACATGAACAGTGTATGATCAGGCACGTGATCATTGCATGATATCCAAGTGATCAGTGCATAATCAATCACGTGTTCAGTGTATGATCAGCCACGTGAACAGTGCATGCACAGTCACGTGATCTGTGCATGACCAGGCACGTGATCAGTGTATGACTAGCCAAGTTACCAGTGCATGATAGCCACCTGATCAGTGCATGATCAGTAACGTGAACAGTGTATGATCAGCCACGTGATCAGTGCATGATACCTACGTGATCAGTTCATGATTAGTCACGTGATCTGTGCATGACAGGCACGTAATCAGTGCATGATATCCACGTGATCAGTGAATTATAGCCACGTGATCAGTTCATGATTATTCACGTGATCTGTGCATGACCAGGCACGTGAATAGTGAGTGTATGATCAGCCACGTGATCAGTGCATTATAGCCACGTGATCATTGCATGATCAGTCAAGTGATCAGTGCATGATCAGTCACGTAATCTGTGCATGACCAGGCACGTGATCAGTGTATGACCAGCCAAGTGATCAGTGCATGATCAGCCACGTGAACAGTACATGGTTGCTACGTGATCATTGCATGATCAGCCACGTAAGCAGAGCATGATAGCCACGTGATCAGTGCTTGATCAGTCACGTGAACAGTGCATGATCATTTACGTGATCTGTGCATGATCAGTCACATGACCAGTATATGGTAGCTAAGTGATCATTGCATGACCAGCCACGTGAGCAGTGCATGATACCCATGTGATGTGTGCATGATCAGTTAGGTGAGCAGAGTATGTTCAGCCACGTGATCAGTGCATGATAGCCACGTGATCAGAGCATGATAGCTGCGTGAGTAGTGTACGATCAGCCACGTGATCAGTGCATGGTCAGACACGTGAACATGTATGATCAGCCACGTGATCAGTGCATGATATCCATGTGATCAGTGCATGATCAATCACGTGATCAGTGTATGATCAGCCACGAGAACAGTGCATGCTCAGTCACGTGATCAGGGCCTGCTGAGCTGCGTGATTCCTGTCTGCTCATCTGCTTGACCATTGCCAGCTGAGCTGCACGATTCCTGCCTGTCATCTGCTTGACAATTGCCAGCTGTGCTGCGTAATTCCTGCCTGCTCAGCTGCTTGATTATTGCCAGCTGAGCAGCATGATTCCTCACAGCTGAGTTCCATGATTATTGCCTGCTGACTGTTGGATTCGTGCCTACTCAGCTCTTTGTTTATTGCCTCCAGAGGCACATGATCAGTGTATGATAGCAAACATGATCAGCGCATGATCAGACACATGATCAGCGCCATTAAGTCAAGTGATCATTACATGATAGTCATGTGATCAGTCCATGCTCAGTCACGGTAACAGTGCATGATCAGCCAGGTGATCAGTGCATGATAGCCACGTGATCAGTGCATGATCAGTCAAGTGATCAGTGCATGATCAATTACATGATCAGTGCATGATCAGTCACGTGATCAGTGTATGATCAGTCACATGATCAATGCATGATAAGCCAGGTGATCAGTGCATGATCAATTACGTGATCAGTGCATGATCAGTCATGTGACCAGTACATGGTAGCTGTGTGATCATTGCATGATCAGCCACATGAGCAGTGCATGATAGCCACGTGATCAGTGCATGGTCAGACACATGAACAGTGTATGATCAGGCACGTGATCATTGCATGATATCCAAGTGATCAGTGCATAATCAATCACGTGTTCAGTGTATGATCAGCCACGTGAACAGTGCATGCACAGTCACGTGATCTGTGCATGACCAGGCACGTGATCAGTGTATGACTAGCCAAGTTACCAGTGCATGATAGCCACCTGATCAGTGCATGATCAGTAACGTGAACAGTGTATGATCAGCCACGTGATCAGTGCATGATACCTACGTGATCAGTTCATGATTAGTCACGTGATCTGTGCATGACAGGCACGTAATCAGTGCATGATATCCACGTGATCAGTGAATTATAGCCACGTGATCAGTTCATGATTATTCACGTGATCTGTGCATGACCAGGCACGTGAACAGTGTATGATCAGCCACGTGATCAGTGCATTATAGCCACGTGATCATTGCATGATCAGTCAAGTGATCAGTGCATGATCAGTCACGTAATCTGTGCATGACCAGGCACGTGATCAGTGTATGACCAGCCAAGTGATCAGTGCATGATCAGCCACGTGAACAGTACATGGTTGCTACGTGATCATTGCATGATCAGCCACGTAAGCAGAGCATGATAGCCACGTGATCAGTGCTTGATCAGTCACGTGAACAGTGCATGATCATTTACGTGATCTGTGCATGATCAGTCACATGACCAGTATATGGTAGCTAAGTGATCATTGCATGACCAGCCACGTGAGCAGTGCATGATACCCATGTGATGTGTGCATGATCAGTTAGGTGAGCAGAGTATGTTCAGCCACGTGATCAGTGCATGATAGCCACGTGATCAGAGCATGATAGCTGCGTGAGTAGTGTACGATCAGCCATGTGATCAGTGCATGGTCAGACACGTGAACATGTATGATCAGCCACGTGATCAGTGCATGATATCCATGTGATCAGTGCATGATCAATCACGTGATCAGTGTATGATCAGCCACGAGAACAGTGCATGCTCAGTCACGTGATCAGGGCCTGCTGAGCTGCGTGATTCCTGTCTGCTCATCTGCTTGACCATTGCCAGCTGAGCTGCACGATTCCTGCCTGTCATCTGCTTGACAATTGCCAGCTGTGCTGCGTAATTCCTGCCTGCTCAGCTGCTTGATTATTGCCAGCTGAGCAGCATGATTCCTCACAGCTGAGTTCCATGATTATTGCCTGCTGACTGTTTGATTCGTGCCTACTCAGCTCTTTGTTTATTGCCTCCAGAGGCACATGATCAGTGTATGATAGCAAACATGATCAGCGCATGATCAGACACATGATCAGCGCCATTAAGTCAAGTGATCATTACATGATAGTCATGTGATCAGTCCATGCTCAGTCACGGTAACAGTGCATGATCAGTCAGGTGATCAGTGCATGATAGCTACGTGATCAGTTCATGATTACTCACGTGATCTGTGCATGACCAGCCAAGTGATCAGTGCATGATAGCCACGTGATCAGTGCATGATCAGTCACGTGATCAGTGCACGATTGCCAGGTAATGAGTGCATGATAGCCAAATGATCAGTGCATGAACAGCCACGTGATCATTTCATGATCAGCCACGTGAGTAGTGCATGATTGCCTCATGATCAGTGCATGATCAGTCACGTGATCAGTGCATGATCAGTCACGTAATCTGTGCATGACCAGGCACGTGATCAGTGTATGACCAGCCAAGTTACCAGTGCATGATAGCCACCTGATCAGTGCATGATCAGTAACGTGAACAGTGTATGATCAGCCACATGATCAGTGCATGATCAGTTACGTGAGCAGTGTATGACCAGCCACGTGATCAGTGCATGGTCAGACACATGAACAGTGTATGATCAGGCACGTGATCATTGCATGATATCCAAGTGATCAGTGCATAATCAATCACGTGTTCAGTGTATGATCAGCCACGTGAACAGTGCATGCACAGTCACGTGATCTGTGCATGACCAGGCACGTGATCAGTGTATGACTAGCCAAGTTACCAGTGCATGATAGCCACCTGATCAGTGCATGATCAGTAACGTGAACAGTGTATGATCAGCCACGTGATCAGTGCATGATACCTACGTGATCAGTTCATGATTAGTCACGTGATCTGTGCATGACAGGCACGTAATCAGTGCATGATATCCACGTGATCAGTGAATTATAGCCACGTGATCAGTTCATGATTATTCACGTGATCTGTGCATGACCAGGCACGTGAACAGTGTATGATCAGCCACGTGATCAATGCATTATAGCCACGTGATCATTGCATGATCAGTTAAGTGATCAGTGCATGATCAGTCACGTAATCTGTGCATGACCAGGCACGTGATCAGTGTATGACCAGCCAAGTGATCAGTGCATGATCAGCCACGTGAACAGTACATGGTTGCTACGTGATCATTGCATGATCAGCCACGTAAGCAGAGCATGATAGCCACGTGATCAGTGCTTGATCAGTCACGTGAACAGTGCATGATCATTTACGTGATCTGTGCATGATCAGTCACATGACCAGTATATGGTAGCTAAGTGATCATTGCATGACCAGCCACGTGAGCAGTGCATGATACCCATGTGATGTGTGCATGATCAGTTAGGTGAGCAGAGTATGTTCAGCCACGTGATCAGTGCATGATCAGTCACGTGATCAGTGCATGATCAACTACGTTACCATTGCATGATCAGTCACGTGACCAGTACATGGTAGCTATGTGATCATTGCATGACCAGCCACGTGAGCAGTGCATGATACCCATGTGATGTGTGCATGATCAGTTAGGTGAGCAGAGTATGTTCAGCCACGTGATCAGTGCATGATCAGTCACGTGATCAGTGCATGATCAATTACGTTACCATTGCATGATCAGTCACGTGACCAGTACATGGTAGCTATGTGATCATTGCATGACCAGCCACGTGAGCAGTGCATGATACCCATGTGATGTGTGCATGATCAGTTAGGCGAGCAGAGTATGTTCAGCCACGTGATCAGTGTATGATCAGCCACGTGATCAGTGCATGATCAATTACGTGATCAGTGCATGATCAGTCACGTGACCAGTACCTGGTAGCTATGTGATCATTGTATGATCAGCCACGTTAGCAGTGCATGATAGCCACGTGATCAGTGCATGATCAGTCACGTGATCAGGGCATGATCACTCACGTGATCAGTGCATGATCAATTACGTTACCATGGCGTGATCAGTCACATGACCAGTACATGTTAGCTACGTGATCATTGCAGGATCAGCCACGTGAGCACTGAGTGATAGACACGTGACCAGTGCATGATCAGCTACGTGAGCAGTGTATGATCAGCCACTTGATCAGTGCATGATCAGACACGTGAACAGTGTATGATCAGCCACGTGATCAGTGCATGATACCTACGTGATCAGTTCATGATTAGTCACGTGATCTGTGCATGACCAGGCACGTGAACAGTGTATGATCCGCCACGTGATCAGTGCATTATAGCCACGTGATCAGTGCATGATCAATTACGTGATCAGTGCATGATCAGTCACGTGACCAGTACATGGTAGCTACGTGATGATTGCATGATCAGCCACGTTAGCAGTGCATGATAGTCACGTGATCAGTGCATGATCAGTCACATGTTCAGTGTGCGATCAGTCACGTGAACAGTGCATGATAAGTCACCTGATCAGTGCATGATCAATTACGTGATCAGTGCATGATCACTCACGTGACCAGTACATGGTAGCTACGTGATCATTGCATGATCAGCCACCTTAGCAGTGCATGATAGTCACGTGATCAGTGCATGATCAGTGTCGGGAGCAGAGTATGATCAGCCACTTGATCAGTGCAGTATAGCCACGTGATCACTGCATGATCTGTCACATGATCAGTGTATGATCATCCACGTGATCAGTGCATGGGCAGTCATGTGATCAGTGCATGATATAGACGTGAGCAGTGCATGATCAGTCTCGTGATCAGTGTATGATCAACCACGTGATCAGTGCACGATTGCCAGGTAATGAGTGCATGATAGCCAGATGATCAGTGCATTATCAGTAACGTGATCAGTGTATGATCAGCCAAGTAATCAGTGCATGATAGCCAAATGACCAGTGCATGAACAGCCACGTGATCATTGCATGATCAGCCACGTGAGTAGTGCATGATTGCCTCATGATCAGTGCATGATCAGTCACGTGATCAGTGCATGATCAGTCACGTAATCTGTGCATGACCAGGCACGTGATCAGTGTATGACCAGCCAAGTTACCAGTGCATGATAGCCACCTGATCAGTGCATGATCAGTAACGTGAACAGTGTATGATCAGCCACCTGATCAGTGCATGATCAGTTACGTGAGCAGTGTATGACCAGCCACGTGATCAGTGCATGGTCAGACACATGAACAGTGTATGATCAGGCACGTGATCATTGCATGATATCCAAGTGATCAGTGCATAATCAATCACGTGTTCAGTGTATGATCAGCCACGTGAACAGTGCATGCACAGTCACGTGATCTGTGCATGACCAGGCACGTGATCAGTGTATGACTAGCCAAGTTACCAGTGCATGATAGCCACCTGATCAGTGCATGATCAGTAACGTGAACAGTGTATGATCAGCCACGTGATCAGTGCATGATACCTACGTGATCAGTTCATGATTAGTCACGTGATCTGTGCATGACAGGCACGTAATCAGTGCATGATATCCACGTGATCAGTGAATTATAGCCACGTGATCAGTTCATGATTATTCACGTGATCTGTGCATGACCAGGCACGTGAATAGTGAGTGTATGATCAGCCACGTGATCAGTGCATTATAGCCACGTGATCATTGCATGATCAGTCAAGTGATCAGTGCATGATCAGTCACGTAATCTGTGCATGACCAGGCACGTGATCAGTGTATGACCAGCCAAGTGATCAGTGCATGATCAGCCACGTGAACAGTACATGGTTGCTACGTGATCATTGCATGATCAGCCACGTAAGCAGAGCATGATAGCCACGTGATCAGTGCTTGATCAGTCACGTGAACAGTGCATGATCATTTACGTGATCTGTGCATGATCAGTCACATGACCAGTATATGGTAGCTAAGTGATCATTGCATGACCAGCCACGTGAGCAGTGCATGATACCCATGTGATGTGTGCATGATCAGTTAGGTGAGCAGAGTATGTTCAGCCACGTGATCAGTGCATGATAGCCACGTGATCAGAGCATGATAGCTGCGTGAGTAGTGTACGATCAGCCATGTGATCAGTGCATGGTCAGACACGTGAACATGTATGATCAGCCACGTGATCAGTGCATGATATCCATGTGATCAGTGCATGATCAATCACGTGATCAGTGTATGATCAGCCACGAGAACAGTGCATGCTCAGTCACGTGATCAGGGCCTGCTGAGCTGCGTGATTCCTGTCTGCTCATCTGCTTGACCATTGCCAGCTGAGCTGCACGATTCCTGCCTGTCATCTGCTTGACAATTGCCAGCTGTGCTGCGTAATTCCTGCCTGCTCAGCTGCTTGATTATTGCCAGCTGAGCAGCATGATTCCTCACAGCTGAGTTCCATGATTATTGCCTGCTGACTGTTGGATTCGTGCCTACTCAGCTCTTTGTTTATTGCCTCCAGAGGCACATGATCATTGTATGACACCAAACACGATCAGCACATGATCAGTCACATGATCAATGCATGATAAGCCAGGTGATCAGTGCATGATCAATTACGTGATCAGTGCATGATCAGTCATGTGACCAGTACATGGTAGCTGCGTGATCATTGCATGATAAGCCAATTGAGCAGTGCATGATAGCCACGTGATCAGTGCATGATCAGTCACGTGATCAGTGCATGATCAGTCACGTGATCAGTTCATGATCAATTACGTGATCATTGCATGATCAGTCACGTGACCAGTACATGGTAACTACGTGATCATTGCATGATAAGCCAAGTGAGCAGTGCATGATAGCCACGTGATCTGTGCATGATAGCCACGTGATCAGTGCATGATAGCCACGTGATCAGTGCATGATCAGTCACGTGATACGTGTGAGATCAGCCACGTTATCAGTGCATGATAGCCACGTTATCAATTCATGAGTTGTCACGTGATCTTTGCATGACCAGGCACGTGATCAGTGTATGATCAGCCACGTGATCAGTGCATGATAGCCACGTGATCAGTGCATGATCAGTCATGTGAACAGTGCATGATCAGTCACGTGATCAGTGTATGATCACCCAAGTCATCAATGCATGATCAATTACATGATCAGTGCATGATCAGTCACGTGAACAGTGCATGATCAGTCACGTGATCAGTGTATGATCAGCCACGGATCAATGCATGATCAATTACGTGATCAGTGCATGATCAGTCAAGTGACCAGTACATGGTAGCTATGTGATCATTGTATGATCAGCCACGTAAGCAGTGCATGATAGCCACGTGATCAGTGCATGATCAGTCAAGTGGTCAGTGCATGATCAGTCACGTGATCAGTGCATGACCAATTACGTTACCATTGCATGATCAGTCACGTGACCAGTACATGTTAGCTACATGATCATTGCAGGATCAGCCCCGTGAGCACTTCATGATAGACACGTGATCAGTGCATGATCAGCTACGTGAGCAGTGTACCATCAGCTACGTGATCAGTTCATGATTAGTCACGTGATCTGTGCATGACAGGCACGTAATCAGTGCATGATATCCATGTGATCAGTGAATTATAGCCACGTGATCAGTTCATGATTAGTCAAGTGATCTGTGCAAGATGAAGCACGTGAACAGTGTATGATCAGCCATGTTATCAGTGCATTACAGCCACGTGATCATTGCATGATCAGTCAAATGATCAGTGCGTGAACAGTCACGTGATCAGTGCATGATCAGTCACGTGATAAGTACATGATCAGTTACGTGAGCAGTGTATGATCAGCCACGTGATCAGTGCATGGTCAGACACGTGAACAGTGTATGATCAGCCACGTGATCAGTGCATGATATCCAAGTGATCAGTGCATGATCAGCCACGTGAGCAGTGCATGCTCAGTCACGTGATCAGGGCCTGCTGAGCTGCGTGATTACTGTCTGCTCATCTGCTTGACAATTGCCAGCTGAGCTGCAAGATTCCTGCCTGTCATCTGCTTGACAATTGCCACCTGTGCTGCGTAATTCCTGCCTGCTCAGCTGCTTGATTATTGCCAGCTGAGCAGCATGATTCCTCACAGCTGAGTTCCAAACATGATCAGCGCATGATCAGTCACATGATCAGCGCCATTAAGTCACGTGATCACTACATGATAGTAATGTGATCAGTACATGCTCAGTCAAGGTATCAGTGCATTGTCAGCCACGTGATCAGTGTATGATCAGCCACGTGATCAGTGCATGATAAATTACGTGATCAGTGCATGATCAGTCACGTGATCAATGCATGATCAATTACATTATCATCGCATGAACAGTCATATGACCAGTACATGTTAGCTACGTGATCATTGCAGGATCAGCCACGTGAGCAGTGCATGATAGATCCGTGATCAGTGTATGATCAGCCAAGTGATCAGTGCATGATAGCTACGTGAACAGTGCATGATCAGCTACGTGATCACTGCATGATAGCCACGTGATCACTGCATGGTAGCCATGTGATCAGTGTATGAACAGTCACCTGATGGGTGCATGATCAGTCACGTGATTAGTGCATGATCAGTCACGTGATCAGTGCATGATCAATTATGTGATCAGTGCATGATCAGTCAAGTGATCAGTGCATGATAGCCACGTGACCAGTGCATGATCAGTCACGTGATACATGTGATCAGCCATGTGATCAGTGCCTGATATCCACGTGAACAGTGCATGATAGCCACGTGATCAGTTCACGATTAGTTACGCAATCTGTGCATGACCAGGCACGTGATCAGTGTATGACCAGCCAAGTGATCAGTGCATGATAGCCACGTGATCAGTGCATGATCAGTCACGTGATAAGTCCTTTATCAGTCACCTGATTAGTGTATGATAAGCCACGTGATCAGTGCATGATCAATACCTGATCAGAGCATGATCATTCACATGACCAGTACATGGAAACTATGTGAACATAGCATGATCAGCCACGTGAGCAGTGCCTGATAGCCACGTGATCATTGCATGATCAGTCACGTGATCAGTGCATGATCAGCCACGTTATCACTGCATGATCAGCCACGTGAGCAGTGCATGATAGCCACGTGATCAGTGCATGGTCAGACACGTGAGCAGTGTATGATCAGCCACTTGATCATTGCATGATATCCTAGTGATCAGTGAACGATCAATCACGTGATCAGTGAACGACCAGCCACGTGATCACTGCATGCGCAGTCAGGTGGTCAGTTCCTTATCAGCCACGTGATCAGTGCGTGCACAATCCCATGCTCAGCTCCTGTCAGTCATTGATCACTGCCTGATAAACACGTGATCAGTGCCCGATTAGCCACGTGATCAGTGCATGGGCAGTCACGTGATCAGTGCATGATAGCCACGTGATCAGTGCATGCACAGTCCCATGATCAGCGCCTGTCAGTCACTGATCACTGCCTGATAAACACGTGATCAGTGCATGATGAGCCATGTGATCAGAGCCTGATCAGCCACGTCATCAGTGCATGGGCAGTCCCCTGGTCAGTGCATGATAGCCACGTGATCAGTGCATGCTCAATCACGTGATCTGTACTTGATCAGCCACGTGATCAGGGCCGGCTGAGCTGCGAGATACCTGCCGGCTCATCTGCATGACAATTGCCAGCTGAGCTGCGTGATTCCTGTGGGCTCATCTGCTTGACAATTGCCAGCTGAGCTGCGTGATTCCTGCCTGGTCACCTGCTTGATTATTGCCAGTTGAGCAGCATGATTCGTCACTGCTGAGCTCCATGCTTATTGCCTGCTGATTTCGTGGTTCGTGTCTACTCAGCTCTTTGAGTATTGCCTCCTGAGGTCCCTGTTCGGGCGCCACCTGCCGGGGTCCAGCCGCAGCTGATCCAGGGTATTCGAAGGAGAGATTGCCTAGGCGACTATTTATATGCTAATCAGAGATGTCAAGAATAATAGTATGAGGAGAGCTCAGTAGGAAAATTCGGTGGAGAAAAGAGACTGAGTAGCTTGGTTTAGGCGGGAGACCAATCAACCTTCAAGACAAGAAGTTTGCACCACTTATGTAGGCCGCAGGTGCCCTCTGGAGGAGCGGAAGGTGCCTCACCCTAGACACCTTCTCGAGTGGGTCTTAGCAGCCCAGGCATAATTAGTAAACGTGGTGGGTTCCGCGCTCCAGATGGAGACTCAGCTGGAAGTTAAAGGGAAGAATGACAAGGAACTTTATGAATTGGAGCTGTAAGTTAACTCTTTGACAGAGAGAGCGAGATGGTGGTGGGGGACAGCCCCCAGTGAAATCAGAGGTGAGGGCCCAAAGCAATACAGTAGGCAGACTCTGGTTTTTTTGGGGGGGAAATGCTCGAGAATATCCGGGTGGACTCCTGAGGCTCGATCCCGCATTTGCGTATGCCGAGCCTCCTTCCTCATGACCTTTGTCTAGAGTGGAATGCCTCCCCGGCTCCCGGCACGTGATCAGTGCATGCTCAGTCACGATATCAGTGCCTGCTCAGCCACGGGATCACTGACGGCACAGTCACGTGATCAGCGCCTCTCAGTCACGTGGTCACCGTATGATAAACACGTGATCAGTGAACGAACAGCCACGGGATCACTGCATGCGCAGTCAGGTGGTCAGTTCCTGATCAACCACGTGATCAGTGCGTGCACAGTCCCATGCTCAGCGCCTGTCATTCACTGATCACTGCCTGATAAACACGTGATCAGTGCATGATGAGCCATGTGATCAGTGCTTGATCAGGCACTTCAGTGCATGCGAAGTCACCTGATCAGTGCATGATAGCCACTTGATCAGTGCATGCTCAGTCACGTGATCTGTACTTGATCAGCCACGTGATCAGTGCCTGCAGAGTCACGTGATCAGGGCCTGCTGAGCTGCGTGATTCCTGCCAGCTCATCTGCATGACAATTGCCAGCTGAGCTGCGTGATTCCTGCCTGGTCACCTGCTTGATTATTGCCAGTTGAGCAGCATGATTCGTCACTGCTGTGCTCCATGCTTATTGCCTGCTGATTGCGTGGTTCGTGTCTGCTCAGCTCTTTGAGTATTGCCTCCTGAGGTCCCTGTTCGGGCGCCACCTGCCGGGGACCAGCCCCAGCTGATCCAGGGTATTCGAAGGAGAGATGGCCTGGGTGACTATTTATATGCTAACCAGAGATGTCAAGAATAATAGTATGAGGAGAGCTCAGTAGGAAAATTCGGTGGAGAAAAGAGACTGAGTAGCTTGGTTTACGCGGGAGGCCACTCAAACTTCAAGACAAGAAGTTTGCACCACTTCCGTAGGCCACAGGCGCCCTCTCGAATAGCGGAAGGTGCCTCACCCTAGACACCTTCTCGAGTGGGTCTTAGCAGCCCAGGCATAATTAGTAAACGTGGTGGGTTCCGCGCTCCAGATGGAGACTCAACTGGAAGTTAAAGGGAAGAATGACAAGGAACTTTATGAATTGGAGCTGTAAGTTAACTCTTTGACAGAGAGAGCGAGATGGTGGTGGGGGACAGCCCCCAGTGAAATCAGAGGTGAGAGCACAAAGCAATACAGTAGGCAGACTCCCGTTTTTTTGGGGGGGAGATGCTCGAGAATATCCGGGTGGACTCCTGAGGCTCGATCCCGCATTTTCGTATGCCGAGCCTCCTTCCTCATGACCTTTGTCCAGAGTGGAATGCCTCCCTGTCTCCCGGCACATGATCAGTGCATGCTCAGTCACGATTTCAGTGCATGATCAGCCACGTGATCACTGACGGCACAGTCACGTGATCCGCGCGTCTCAGTCACGTGATCACCGTATGATAAACACGTGATCAGTGAACGACCAGCCACGTGATCACTGCATGCGCAGTGAGGTTGTCAGTTCCTAATCAGCCACGTGATCAGTGCGTGACCAGTCCAATGTTCAGCGCCTGTCAGTCACTGATCACTGTCTCATAAACACGTGATCAGCACCCGATCACCCACATCATCAGTGCATGCCCAGTCACGTGATCAGTGCATGAGAGCCACGTGATCAGTGCGTGCACAGTCCCATGATCAGCCCTGTCAGTCACTGATCATTGCCTGAGAAACACGTGATCAGTGCATGATGAGCCATGTGATCAGTGCCTGATCAGCCACGTCATCAGTGCATGCGCAGTCAGGTGATCAGTGCATGATAGCCACGTGATCAGTGCGTGCACAGTTCCATGCTCAGCGCCTGTCAGTCACTGATCACTGACTGATAAACACGTGATCAGTGCCCAATCAGCCAGGTCATCAGTGCATGCACAGTCACGTGATCAGTGCATGCTCAGTCACGTGATCTGTTCTTGATCAGCCACGTGATCAGTGTCTGAAGGGTCACGTGATCAGGGCCTGCTGAGCTGCGTGATTCCTGCCGGCTCATCTGCATCACAATTGCCAGCTGAGCTGCGTGATTCCTGTCGGCTAATCTCCTTGTCAATTGCCAGCTGAGCTGCGTGATTCCTGCCTGGTCACCTGCTTGATTATTGCCAGTTGAGCAGCATGATTCGTCACTGCTGAGCTCCATGCTTATTGCCTGCTGATTGCGTGGTTCGTGTCTGCTCAGCTCTTTGAGTATTGCCTTCTGAGGTCCCTGTTCCGGCGCCACCTGCCGGGGACCAGCCCCACCTGATCCAGGGTATTCAACGGAGAAATGGCCTAGGCGACTACTTATATGCTAATCAGAGATGTTAAGAATAATAGTATGAGGAGAGCTCAGTAGGAAAATTCGGTGGAGAAAAGAGACTGAGTAGCTTGGTTTATGCGGGAGACCAATCAAACTTCAAGACAAGAAGTGTGCACCACTTCCGTAGGCCACCGGCGCCCTCTCGAATAGCGGAAGGTGCCTCACCCTAGACACCTTCTCGAGTGGGTCTTAGCAGCCCAGGCATAATTAGTAAGCATGGTGGGTTCCGCGCTCCAGATGGAGACTCAGCTGGAAGTTAAAGAGAAGAATGACAAGGAACTTTATGAATTGGAGCTGTAAGTTAACACTTGGACAGAGAAAGCGTGATGGTGGTGGGGGACAGCCCCCAGTGAAATCAGAGGTGAGAGCACAAAGCAATACAGTAGGCAGACTCTGGTTTTTCTTGGGGGGAGATGCTCGAGAATTTCCGGGTGGACTCCTGAAGCTCGATCCCGCATTTGCGTATGCCGAGCCTCCTTCCTCATGACCTTTGTTCAGAGTGATATGCCTCCCCGGCTCCCGGCACATGATCAGTGCATGCTCAGTCACGATATCAGTGCCTGCTCAGCCACGGGATCACTGACGGCACAGTCACGTGATCAGCGCCTCTCAGTCACGTGGTCACCGTATGATAAACACGTGATCAGTGAACGACCAGCCACGTGATCACTGCATGCGCAGTCAGGTGGTCAGTTCCTGCTCAGCCACGTGATCAGTGCATGCACAGTCCCATGCTCAGCGCCTGTCAGTCACTGATCACTGCCTGATAATCACGTGATCAGTGCCTGATCAGCCACGTCATCAGTGCATGCTCAGTCACGTGATAAGTGCATGATAGCCAAGTGATCATTGTGTGCACAGTCCCATGATCAGCGCCTGTCAGTCACTGATCATTGCCTGAGAAACACGGGATCAGTGCATGATGAGCCATGTGATCAGTGCCTGAGCAGCCACGTCATCAGTGCATGCGCAGTCACGTGATCAGTGCATGATAGCCACGTGATCAGTGCATGCTCAGTCACGTGATCTGTACTTGATCAGACACGTGATCAGTGCCTGCAGAATCAGGTGATCAGGGCCTGCTGAGCTGCGTGATTCCTGCCGGCTCATCTGCATGACAATTGCCAGCTGAGCTGCGTGATTCCTGCCTGGTCACCTGCTTGATTATTGCCATTGAGCAGCATGATTCGTCACTGCTGAGGTCCATGCGTATTGCCTGCTGATTGCGTGGTTCGTGTCTGCTCAGCTCTTTGAGTATTGCCTCCTGAGGTCCCTGTTCGGGCGCCACCTGATGGGGACCAGCCCCAGCTGATCCAGGGTATTCGAAGGAGAGATGGCCTGGGCGACTATTTATATGCTAATCAGAGATGTCAAGAATAATAGTATGAGGAGAGCTCAGTAGGAAAATTCGGTGGAGAAAAGAGACTGAGTAGCTTGGTTTATGCGGGAGACCAATCAAACTTCAAGACAAGAAGTTTGCACCACTTCCGTAGGCCACAGGCGCCCTCTCCAATAGCGGAAGGTGCCTCACCCTAGACACCTTCTCGAGTGGGTCTTAGCAGCCCAGGCATAATTAGTAAGCGTGGTGGGTTCCGCGCTCCAGATGGAGACTCAGCTGGAAGTTAAAGAGAAGAATGACAAGGAACTTTATGAATTGGAGCTGTAAGTTAACACTTGGACAGAGAAAGCGTGATGGTGGTGGGGGACAGCCCCCAGTGAAATCAGAGGTGAGAGCACAAAGCAATACAGTAGGCAGACTCTGGTTTTTCTTGGGGGGAGATGCTCGAGAATTTCCGGGTGGACTCCTGAGGCTCGATCCCGCATTTGCGTATGCCGAGCCTCCTTCCTCATGACCTTTGTTCAGAGTGATATGCCTCCCCGGCTCCCGGCACATGATCAGTGCATGCTCAGTCACGATATCAGTGCCTGCTCAGCCACGTGATCACTGACGGCACAGTCACGTGATCAGCGCCTCTCAGTCACGTGGTCACCGTATGATAAACACGTGATCAGTGACCGACCAGCCACGTGATCACTGCATGCGCGGTCAGGTGGTCAGTTCCTGATCAGCCACGTGATCAGTGCGTGCACAGTCCCATGATCAGCGCCTGTCAGTCACTGATCACTGCCTGATAAACACATGATCAGCACCCGATCACCCACATCATCAGTGCATGCGCAGTCACCTGATCAGTGCATGATAGCCACGTGATCAGTGCATGCTCAGTCACGTGATCTGTACTTGATCAGCCACGTGATCAGTGCCTGCAGAGTCACGTGATCAGGGCCTGCTGAGCTGCGTGATTCCTGCTGGCTCATCTGCATGACAATTGCCAGCTGAGCTGCGTGATTCCTGTCGGCTCATCTGCTTGACAATTGCCAGCTAAGCTGCGTGATTCCTGCCTGGTCACCTGCTTGATTATTGCCAGTTGAGCAGCATGATACGCCACTGCTGAGCTCCATGCTTATTGCCTGCTGATTGCGTGGTTCGTGTCTGCTCAGCTGTTTGAGTATTGCCTCCTGAGGTCCCTGTTCGGGCGCCACCTGCCGGGGACCAGCCCCAGCTGATCCAGAGTACTCGAAGGAGAGATGGCCTAGGCGACTATTTATATGCTAATCAGAGATATCAAGAATAATAGTATGAGGATAGCTCAGTAGGAAAATTTGGTGGAGAAAAGAGACTGAGTAGCTTGGTTTACGCCGCAGACCAATCAATCTTCAAGACAAGAATTTGCACCACTTACGTAGGCCGCAGGCGCCCTTTCGAATAGCGGAAGGTGCCTAACCCTAGACACCTTCTCGAGTGGGTTTTAGCAGTCCAGGCAAAATTAGTAAGCGTGGTTTGTTCCACGCTCCAGATGGAGACTCGGCTGGAAGGTACAGGGAAGAATGACAAGGAACTTTATGAATTGGAGGTGTAAGTTAACTGTTTGACAGAGAGAGCGAGATGGTGGTGGGGGACAGCCCCCAGTGAAATCAGAGGTGAGAGCACAAAGCAATACAGTAGGCAGACTCTGGTTTTTTTTTGGGGGGGGAGATGCTCGAGAATATCCGGGTGGACCTCTGAGGCTCGATCCCGCATTTTACTATGCCGAGCCTCCTTCCTCATGACCTTTGTCCAGAGTGGAATGCCTCCCCTGCTCCCGGCACATGATCAGTGCATGCTCAGTCACGATATCAGTGCATGATCAGCCACGTGATCACTGACGGCACAGTCACGTGATCAGCGCGTCTCAGTCACGTGATCACCGTATGATAAACACATGATCAGTGAACGAGCAGCCACCTGATCACTGCATGCGCAGTCAGGTGGTCAGTTCCTGATCAGCCACGTGATCAGTGCCTGCACAGTCCCATGCTCTGCGCCTGTCAGTCACTGATCACTGGCGGATAAACTCGTGATCAGTGCATGATGAGCCACGTGATCAATGCCCGATCAGCCACGTTATCAGTGCATGCGCAGTCACGTGATCAGTGCATGATAGCCACGTGATCAGTGCGTGCACAGTCCCATGATCAGCGCCTGTCAGTCACTGATCAGTGCCTGATAAACACGTGATCAGTGCATGATGAGCCATGTGATCAGTGCCTGATCCGCCACGAAATCAGTGCATGCGCAGTCACGTGATTAGTGCATGATAGGAACGTGATCAGTGTGTGCACAATCCCTTGATCAGCGCCTGTCAGTCACTGATCACTGCCTGATAAACATGTATCAGTGCATGATGAGCCATGTGATCAGTGCCTGATCAGCCACGTCATCAGTGCATGCGCAGTCCCGTGATCAGTGCATGATAGCCACGTGATCAGTGCATGCTCAGTCACGTGATCTGTACTTGATCAGCCACGTGATCAGTGCCTGCAGAGTCACGTGATCAGGGCCTGCTGAGCTGCGTGATTCCTGCCGGCTCATCTGCTTGACAATTGCCAGCTGAGCTGCGTGATTCCTGTCGGCTCATCTGCTTGACAATTGCCAGCTGAGTTGCATGATTCCTGCCTGGTCACCTGCTTGATTATTGCCAGTTGAGCAGCATGATTCGTCACTGCTGAGCTCCATGCTTATTGCCTGCTGATTGCATGATTCGTGTCTGCTCAGCTCTTTGAGTATTGCCTCCTGAGGTCCCTGTTCCGGCGCCACCTGCCGGGGACCAGCCCCAGCTCATCCAGGGTATTCGAAGGAGAGATGGCCTAGGCGACTATTTATATGCTAATCGGAGATGCCAAGAATAATTATATGAGGATAGCTCAGTAGGAAAATTCGGTGGAGAAAAGAGACTGAGTAGCTTGGTTTACGCGGGAGACCAATCAAACTTCAAGACAAGAAGTTTGCACCACTTACATAGGCCGAAGACGCCCTCTCGAATAGCGGAAGGTGCCTCACCCTAGACACCTTCTCGAGTGGGTCTTAGCAGCCCAGGCATAATTAGTAAGCGTGGTGGGTTCCGCGCTCCAGATGGAGACTCAGCTGGAAGTTAAAGAGAAGAATGACAAGGAACTTTATGAATTGGAGCTGTAAGTTAACACTTGGACAGAGAAAGCGTGATGGTGGTGGGGGACAGCCCCCAGTGAAATCAGAGGTGAGAGCACAAAGCAATACAGTAGGCAGACTCTGGTTTTTCTTGGGGGGAGATGCTCGAGAATTTCCGGGTGGACTCCTGAGGCTCGATCCCGCATTTGCGTATGCTGAGCCTCCTTCCTCATGACCTTTGTCGAAAATGGAATGCCTCCCCGGGTCCCGGCACATGACCTGTGCATGCTCAGTCACGATATCAGTGCATGATCAGCCAGGTGATCACTGACGGCACAGTCACGTGATCAGCGCCTCTCAGTCACGTTATCATCGTATGATAAACACGTGATCAGTGATCGACCAGCCACGTGATCACTGCATGCGCAGTCAGGTGGTCAGTTCCTGATCAGCCACGTGATCAGTGCATGCACAGTCCCATGCTCAGCGCCTGTCAGTCACTGATCATTGCCTGATAAACACGTGATCAGTGCCTGATCAGCCACGTCATCAGTGCATGGGCAGTCACGTGATAAGTGCATGATAGCCAAGTGATCATTGTGTGCACAGTCCAATGATCAGCGCCTGTCAGTCACTGATCATTGCCTGAGAAACACGGGATCAGTGCATGATGAGCCATGTGATCAGTACCTGATCAGCCACGTCATCAGTGCATGCACCATCACGTGATCAATGCATGATAGCCAGGTGATCAGTGCATGCTCGCCACGTGATCAGTGCATGCTCAGTCACGTGATCTGTACTTGATCAGCCACGTGATCAGTGCCTGCAGAGTCACGAGATCAGGGCCTGATGAGCTGCGTGATTCCTGCCGGCTCATCTGCATGACAATTGCCAGCTGAGCTGCGTGATTCCTGCCTGGTCACCTGCTTGATTATTGCCATTGAGCAGCATGATTCGTCACTGCTGAGCTCCATGCGTATTGCCTGCTGATTGCGTGGTTCCTGTCTGCTCAGCTCTTTGAGTATTGCCTCCTGAGGTCCCTGTTCCGGCGCCACCTGATGGGGACCAGCTCCAGCTGATCCAGGGTATTCAAAGGAGAGATGGCCTGGGCGACTATTTATATGCTAATCAGAGATGTCAAGAATAATAGTATGAGGAGAGCTCAGTAGGAAAATTCGGTGGAGAAAAGAGACTGAGTAGCTTGGTTTATGCGGGAGACCAATCAAACTTCAAGACAAGAAGTTTGCACCACTTCCGTAGGCCACAGGCGCCCTCTCCAATAGCGGAAGGTGCCTCACCCTAGACACCTTCTCAAGTGGGTCTTAGCAGCCCAGGCATAATTAGTAAGCGTGGTGGGTTCCGCGCTCCAGATGGAGACTCAGCTGGAAGTTAAAGAGAAGAATGACAAGGAACTTTATGAATTGGAGCTGTAAGTTAACACTTGGACAGAGAAAGCGTGATGGTGGTGGGGGACAGCCCCCAGTGAAATCAGAGGTGAGAGCACAAAGCAATACAGTAGGCAGACTCTGGTTTTTCTTGGGGGGAGATGCTCGAGAATTTCCGGGTGGACTCCTGAGGCTCGATCCCGCATTTGCGTATGCCGAGCCTCCTTCCTCATGACCTTTGTTCAGAGTGATATGCCTCCCCGGCTCCCGGCACATGATCAGTGCATGCTCAGTCACGATATCAGTGCCTGCTCAGCCACGTGATCACTGACGGCACAGTCACGTGATCAGCGCCTCTCAGTCACGTGGTCACCGTATGATAAACACGTGATCAGTGACCGACCAGCCACGTGATCACTGCATGCGCGGTCAGGTGGTCAGTTCCTGATCAGCCACGTGATCAGTGCGTGCACAGTCCCATGATCAGCGCCTGTCAGTCACTGATCACTGCCTGATAAACACATGATCAGCACCCGATCACCCACATCATCAGTGCATGCGCAGTCACCTGATCAGTGCATGATAGCCACGTGATCACTGACGGCACAGTCACGTGATCAGCGCGTCTCAGTCACCTGATCACCGTATGATAAACACATGATCAGTGAACGAGCAGCCACCTGATCACTGCATTCGCGGTCAGGTGGTCAGTTCCTGATCAGCCACGTGATCAGTACCTGCACAGTCCCATGCTCACGGCCTGTCAGTCACTGATCACTGGCGGATAAACTCGTGATCAGTGCATGATGAGCCACGTGATCAATGCCCGATCAGCCACGTTATCAGTGCATGCGCAGTCACGTGATCAGTGCATGATAGCCACGTGATCAGTGCGTGCACAGTCCCATGATCAGCGCCTGTCAGTCACTGATCACTGCCGGATAAACTCGTGATCAGTGCATGATGAGCCACGTCATCAATGCCCGATCAGCCACGTCATCAGTGCATTCCCAGTCACGTGATCAGTGCATGATAGCCACGTGATCAGTGCGTGCACAGTCCCATGATCAGCGCCTGTCAGTCACTGATCAGTGCCTGATAAACACGTGATCAGTGCATGATGAGCCATGTGATCAGTGCCTGATCAGCCACGAAATCAGTGCATGCGCAGTCACGTGATTAGTGCATGATAGCCACGTGATCAGTGCGTGCACAATCCCTTGATCAGCGCCTGTCAGTCACTGATCACTGCCTGATAAACATGTATCAGTGCATGATGAGCCATGTGATCAGTGCCTGATCAGCCACGTCATCAGTGCATGCGCAGTCCCGTGATCAGTGCATGATAGCCACGTGATCAGTGCATGCTCAGTCACGTGATCTGTACTTGATCAGCCACGTGATCAGTGCCTGCAGAGTCACGTGATCAGGGCCTGCTGAGCTGCGTGATTCCTGCCGGCTCATCTGCTTGACAATTGCCAGCTGAGCTGCGTGATTCCTGCCTGGTCACCTGCTTGATTATTGCCAGTTGAGCAGCATGATTCGACACTGCTGAGCTCCATGCTTTATTGCCTGCTGATTGCATGATTCGTGTCTGCTCAGCTCTTTGAGTATTGCCTCCTGAGGTCCCTGTTCGGTCGCCACCTGCCGGGGACCAGCCCCAGCTCATCCAGGGTATTCGAAGGAGAGATGGCCTAGGCGACTATTTATATGCTAATCGGAGATGCCAAGAATAATTATATGAGGATAGCTCAGTAGGAAAATTCGGTGGAGAAAAGAGACTGAGTAGCTTGGTTTACGCGGGAGACCAATCAAACTTCAAGACAAGAAGTTTGCACCACTTACATAGGCGGAAGACGCCCTCTCGAATAGCGGAAGGTGCCTCACCCTAGACACCTTCTCGAGTGGCTCTTAGCAGCCCAGGCATAATTAGTAAGCATGGTGGGTTCCGCGCTCCAGATGGAGACGAAGCTGGAAGTTAAAGGGAAGAATGAAAAGGAACTTTATGAATTGGAGCTGTAAGTTAACACTTTGACAGAGAGAGCGAGATGGTGGTGTGGGATAGCCCCCAGTGAAATCAGAGGTGAGAGCACAAAGCAATACAGTAGGCAGACTCTGGTTGTTTTGGGGGGGAGATGCTCGAGAATATCCGGGTGGACTCCTGAGGCTCGATCCCGCATTTGCGTATGCCGAGCCTCCTTCCTCATGACCTTTGTCCAGAGTGGAATGCCTCCCCGGTTCCCGGCACATGATCAGTGCATGCTCAGTCACGATATCAGTGCCTGCTCAGCCACGTGATCACTGACTTCCCTCGACTTGTGCAGGTGACCTCAGGGGGCTTCTCATGGTGGCTCTGAGAAGTCAGGGAAACTGGAGGTGGGAGGGGCCTCTCGGGATTCCACGGGGTTTGGTGCATTGGAAGAGGGCCTCATCTCCAGTTGAGGCAGGAAGCTCAGGGTTCCTCTGATTTCAGACTCCGATCGCAGGGTCCCTGCAGACTGGGGACAGGAGAGTCAGGCCTCGTCTTGGGTTGAGGCATGGAACTCCGCTTGCCTCTCGAGGTGTCCCCGGGAGAGAGGCCACTTGTCGAGGTGTATTTGGAACCTGGGGGTTTTTCCGGACGATGCACGGGCGAGTCACTGCCCCTTCGTGTTGACTTCATTCACAGGGTTGAGTTCGGAGAGGTGTCCGGGCATCGGGTTCTTATCAAGCGGGGACCGGGAAATCGGGGTGCTTTGCAATGTGTAAGCACCCACGAGGCCACGTCTGGAATGTCGTCGTGAGACCGGCCTCATCCCGACCGGAAGGTCGGGAACCCCTTCCAGACAAAGCAGGGGAGTCGACCCTCCTGTCGAGATCAGGAGGGTAGAAGGGGCTCAGAGGAAGTGGTGCCGGAAAACCTCGGTGTTCCTCTCCAGGGACACCGGGATACCGGGGAACTTTGTGGGGGCGCATCAAGGGTGCCAAGTACGTTTCGACCTCCAATTCCTAACGTGGCACTTCTCCTGAGACGCTGTAGCGGGAAAGGGCTTCATCTTGCGATGACGGGGGAACCACCTGGTTTTTCTCGAGTTGCGGCGGGATTCTCGAGTTACGACGGAGAATTCAGGATGCCTCTTGTGTTGGCCCAGGGAAGTCCAATCTTCCATTCGAGTTGCGAAGAAAAGCTGGGGATTGCTCTCGAGTTACTGCCGGGCCAATAGCCCTCATCTAGGCTTGTGTCCAGAAGCCAATGTTCCTCTCCAGGGGCGACCGGGATCTCAGGGTTGCATTCCAGACGCACCCGGGGGGACAGGCATTCATCTTGAGTGGAAGCAACGAACCCCGCTCTGCTCTCGAGTCGCGACGGGTATCTCTTGGAGCTCACTGGGTGGACTAAAGGGAGTCAAGCCTCCTGAGGCGCTTGGAGAGAGGTCGCGAGATTGGCCTCTAGGCCATGCAGGAGACGAAGGCCCTCATCACCGCGATGACGGGGGAGTCTCGGGGTGGTTCTCGAGCGGCGGCCCCAGGGTGCGGGTTTCTCACGAGGTACGACGGCGAGGTCAGTGAGCCTCTCGTGGGGCGCCAGGGAAGTCGGGTCTCCATGCGAGTGGCGAGGGGGAGCGCGTCATTGCTCTCGAGTCATGGTAGGGGAATCTGGCCTCGAGACGTGTTGAAGAAGGTCTCTCGAGGTCTTTCTCGGGTTGAGGCAGGAAACCCTGGCTTCCCTCGACTTGTGCAGGTGACCTCAGGGGGCTTCTCATGGTGGCTCTGAGAAGTCAGGGAAACTGGAGGTGGGAGGGGCCTCTCGGGACTCCAGTGGGTTTGGTGCATTGGAAGAGGGCCTCATCTCCAGTTGAGGCAGGAACCTCAGGATTTCTCTGATTTCAGACTCCGATCGCAGGGTCCCTGCAGACTGGGGACAGGAGAGTCAGGCCTCGTCTTGGGTTGAGGCATGGAACTCGGCTTGCCTCTCGAGGTGTCCCCGGGGAGAGAGGCCACTTGTCGAGCTGTATTTGGAACCGGGGTTTTTTTTCCGGACGATGCACGGGCGAGTCACTGACCCTTCGTGTTGACTTCATTCACAGGGTGGAGTTCGGAGAGGTGTCTGGGCATCGGGTTCTTATCAAGAGGGGACCGGGAAATCGGGGTGCTTCGCAACGTGGAAGCACCCACGAGGCCACGTCTGGAATGTCGTCGTGAGACCGGCCTCATCCTGAGGTGCGACCGGAAGGTCGGGAACCCCTTCCAGACAAAGCAGGGGAGTCGACCCTCCTGTCGAGATCAGGAGGGTAGAAGGGGCTCAGAGGAAGTGGTGCCGGAAAACCTCGGTGTTCCTCTCCAGGGAGACCGGGATGCCGGGCAACTTTGTGGGGCGCATCAAGGGTTCCAAGTAGCGTTTCGACCTCCAATTCCTAACGTGGGACTTCTCCTGAGACGCTGCAGCGGGAAAGGGCTTCATCTTGCGATGACGGGGGAACCACGTGGTTTTTCTCGAGTTGCGGCGGGATTCTCGAGTTACGACGGGGAATTCAGGATGCCTCTTGTGTTGGCCCAGGGAAGTTCAATCTTCCATTCGAGTTGCGAAGGAAAGCTGGGGATTGCTCTCGAGTGACTGCAGGGCCAATAGACCTCATCTAGGCTTGTGTCCAGAAGCCAATGTTCCTCTCCAGGGGCGACCGGGATCTCGGGGTTGCATTCCAGACGCACCCGGTGAGACACGCGTTCATCTCGAGTGGAAGCAAAGAACCCCGCTCTGCTCTCGAGTCGCGACGGTTATCTCTTGGAGCTCACTGGGTGGACTAAAGGGAGTCAAGCCTCCTGAGGCGTTTGGAGAGAGGTCTCGAGATTGACCTGTAGGCCATGCAGGAGACGAAGGCCCTCATCTCGCGATGACGGGGGGTCTCGGGGTGGTTCTCGAGCGGAGGCCCCAGGGTGCGGTTTCTCACGAGGTACGACGGCGTGGTCAGTGAGCCTCTCGAGGTGCACAAGGGAAGTCGGGTCTCCATGCGAATGGCGAGGGGGAGCGCGTCATTGCTCTCGAGTCACGGTAGGGGAATCTGGCCTCGAGACGTGTTGAAGAAGGTTTCTCGAGGTCTTTCTCGGGTTGAAGCAGGAAACCCTGGCTTCCCTCGACTTGTGCAGGTGACCTCAGGGGGCTTTTCATGGTGGCTCTGAGAAGTCAGGGAAACTGGAGGTGGGAGGGGCCTCTCGGGACTCCACTGGGTTTGGTGCATTGGAAGAGGGCCTCATCTCCAGTTGAGGCAGGAACCTCAGGGTTCCTCTGATTTCAGACTCGGATCGCAGGGTCTCTGCACACTGGGGACAGGAGAGTCAGGCCTCGTCTTGGGTTTAGGCATGGAACTCCGCTTTCCCTCGAGGTGTCCCCGGGAAGAGAGGCCACTTGTCGAGCTGTATTCGGAACCTGGGGGTTTTTCCGGATGATGCACGGCCGAGTCACTGCCCCTTCGTGTTGCCTTCATTCACAGGGTGGAGTTCCGGGAGGCGTCCGGGCATCGGGTTCTTATCAAGTGGGGATCGGGAAATCGGGGTGCTTCGCAATGTGAAAGCATCCACGAGGCCACGTCTGGAATGTCGTCGTGAGACCGGCCTCATCCTGAGGTGCGACCGGAAGTTCGGGAAGCCATTCCAGACAAAGCAGGGGAGTCGACCCTCCTATCGAGATCAGGAGGGTAGAAGGGTAGAAGGGGATCAGAGGAAGTGGTGCCGGAAAACCTCGGTGTTCCTCTCCAGGGAGACCGGGATGCAGGGGAACTTGGTGGGGCGCATCAAAGGTGCCAAGTAACGTTTCGATCTCCAAGTCCTAACGTGGGACTTCTCCTGAGACGCTGTAGCGGGAAAGGGCTTCATCTTGCGATGACGGGGGAACCACGTGGTTTTTCTCGAGTTGCGGCGGGATTCTCGAGTTACGACGGGGAATTCAGGATGCCTCTTGTGTTGGCCCAGGGAAGTCCAATCTTCCGTTCGAGTTGCGAAGGAAAGCTGGGGATTGCTCTCGAGTGACTGCAGGGCCAATAGACCTCATCTAGGCTTGTGTCCAGAAGCCAATGTTCCTCTCCAGGGGCGACCGGGATCTCGGGGTTGCATTCCAGACGCACCCGGGGAGACAGGCGTTCATCTCGAGTGGAAGCAAAGAACCCCGCTCTGCTCTCGAGTCGCGACGGGTATCTCTTGGAGCTCACTGGGTGGACTAAAGGGAGTCAAGCCTCCTGAGGCGTTTGGAGAGAGGTCGCGAGATTGGCCTCTAGGCCATGCAGGAGAGGAAGGCCCTCATCTCGCGATGACGGGGGAGTCTCGGGGTTGTTCTCGAGCGGCGGCCCCAGGGAGCGGTTTCTCACGAGGTACGAAGGCGAGGTCAGTGAGCCTCTCGTGGGGCCCCAGGCAAGTCGGGTCTCCATGCGAGTGGCGAGGGGGAGCGCGTCATTGCTCTCGAGTCATGGTAGGGGAATCTGGCCTCGAGACGTGTTGTAGAAGGTCTCTCGAGGTCTTTCTCGGGTTGAGGCAGGAAACCCTGGCTTCCCTCGACTTGTGCAGGTGACCTCAGGGGGCTTCTCATGGTGGCTCTGAGAAGTCAGGGAAACTGGAGGTGGGAGGGGCCTCTCGGGACTCCAGTGGGTTTGGTGCATTGGAAGAGGGCCTCATCTCCAGTTGAGGCAGGCACCTCAGGGTTCCTCTGATTTCAGACTCCGATCGCAGGGTCCCTGCAGACTGGGGACAGGAGAGTCAGGCCTCGTCTTGGGTTGAGGCATGGAACTCCGCTTGCCTCTCGAGGTGTCCCCGGGAGAGAGGCCACTTGTCGAGCTGTATTTGGAACCTGGGGGTTTTTTCCGGACGATGCACGGGCGAGTCACTGCCCCTTCGTGTTGACTTCATTCACAGGGTGGAGTTCGGAGAGGTGTCTGGGCATCGGGTTCTTATCAAGAGGGGACCGGGAAATCGGGGTGCTTCGCAACGTGGAAGCACCCACGAGGCCACGTCTGGAATGTCGTCGTGAGACCGGCCTCATCCTGAGGTGCGACCGGAAGGTCGGGAACCCCTTCCAGACAAAGCAGGGGAGTCGACCCTCCTGTCGAGATCAGGAGGGTAGAAGGGGCTCAGAGGAAGTGGTGCCGGAAAACCTCGGTGTTCCTCTCCAGGGAGACCGGGATGCCGGGCAACTTTGTGGGGCGCATCAAGGGTGCCAAGTACCGTTTCGACCTCCAATTCCTAACGTGGGACTTCTCCTGAGACGCTGCAGCGGGAAAGGGCTTCATCTTGCGATGACGGGGGAACCACGTGGTTTTTCTCGAGTTGCGGCAGGGTTCTCGAGTTACGACGGGGAATTCAAGATGCCTCTTGTGTTGGCCCAGGGAAGTTCAATCTTCCATTCGAGTTGCGAAGGAAAGCTGGGGATTGCTCTCGAGTGACTGCAGGGCCAATAGACCTCATCTAGGCTTGTGTCCAGAAGCCAATGTTCCTCTCCAGGGGCGACCGGGATCTCGGGGTTGCATTCCAGACGCACCCGGTGAGACACGCATTCATCTCGAGTGGAAGCAAAGAACCCCGCTCTGCTCTCGAGTCGCGACGGTTATCTCTTGGAGCTCACTGGGTGGACTAAAGGGAGTCAAGCCTCCTGAGGCGTTTGGAGAGAGGTCTCGAGATTGACCTCTAGGCCATGCAGGAGACGAAGGCCCTCATCTCGCGATGACGGGGGGTCTCGGGGTGGTTCTCGAGCGGAGGCCCCAGGGTGCGGTTTCTCACGAGGTACGACGGCGTGGTCAGTGAGCCTCTCGAGGTGCGCAAGGGAAGTCGGGTCTCCATGCGAATGGCGAGGGGGAGCGCGTCATTGCTCTCGAGTCATGGTAGGGGAATCTGGCCTCGAGACGTGTTGAAGAAGGTTTCTCGAGGTCTTTCTCGGGTTGAAGCAGGAAACCCTGGCTTCCCTCGACTTGTGCAGGTGACCTCAGGGGGCTTTTCATGGTGGCTCTGAGAAGTCAGGGAAACTGGAGGTGGGAGGGGCCTCTCGGGACTCCAGTGGGTTTGGTGCATTGGAAGAGGGCCTCATCTCCAGTTGAGGCAGGAACCTCAGGGTTCCTCTGATTTCAGACTCGGATCGCAGGGTCTCTGCACACTGGGGACAGGAGAGTCAGGCCTCGTCTTGGGTTTAGGCATGGAACTCCGCTTTCCCTCGAGGTGTCCCCGGGAAGAGAGGCCACTTGTCGAGCTGTATTCGGAACCTGGGGGTTTTTCCGGATGATGCACGGCCGAGTCACTGCCCCTTCGTGTTGCCTTCACTCGTAGGGTGGAGTTCGGGGAGGCGTCCGGGCATCGGGTTCTTATCAAGTGGGGATCGGGAAATCGGGGTGCTTCGCAATGTGAAAGCATCCACGAGGCCACGTCTGGAATGTCGTCGTGAGACCGGCCTCATCCTGAGGTGCGACCGGAAGTTGGGGAAGCCATTCCAGACAAAGCAGGGGAGTCGACCCTCCTGTCGAGATCAGGAGGGTAGAAGGGGCTCAGAGGAAGTGGTGCCGGAAAACCTCGGTGTTCCTCTCCAGGGAGACCGGGATGCCGGGGAACTTTGTGGGGCGCATCAAGGGTGCCAAGTACCGTTTCGACCTCCAATTCCTAACGTGGGACTTCTCCTGAGACGCTGTAGCGGGAAAGGGCTTCATCTTGCGATGACGGGGGAACCACGTGGTTTTTCTCGAGTTGCGGCGGGATTCTCGAGTTACGACGGGGAATTCAGGATGCCTCTTGTGTTGGCCCAGGGAAGTCCAATCTTCCATTCGAGTTGCGAAGGAAAGCTGGGGATTGCTCTCGAGTGACTGCAGGGCCAATAGACCTCATCTAGGCTTGTGTCCAGAAGCCAATGTTCCTCTCCAGGGGCGACCGGGATCTCGGGGTTGCATTCCAGACGCACCCGGGGAGACAGGCATTCATCTCGAGTGGAAGCAAAGAACCCCGCTCTGCTCTCGAGTCGCGACGGGTATCTCTTGGAGCTCACTGGGTGGACTAAAGGGAGTCAAGCCTCCTGAGGCGTTTGGAGAGAGGTCGCGAGATTGGCCTCTAGGCCATGCAGGAGACGAAGGCCCTCATCTCCGCGATGACGGGGGAGTCTCGGGGTGGTTCTCGAGCGGCGGCCCCAGGGTGCGGTTTCTCACGAGGTACGACGGCGAGGTCAGTGAGCCTCTCGTGGGGCGCCAGGGAAGTCGGGTCTCCATGCGAGTGGCGAGGGGGAGCGCGTCATTGCTCTCGAGTCATGGTAGGGGAATCTGGCCTCGAGACGTGTTGAAGAAGGTCTCTCGAGGTCTTTCTCGGGTTGAGGCAGGAAACCCTGGCTTCCCTCGACTTGTGCAGGTGACCTCAGGGGGCTTCTCATGGTGGCTCTGAGAAGTCAGGGAAACTGGAGGTGGGAGGGGCCTCTCGGGACTCCACTGGGTTTGGTGCATTGGAAGAGGGCCTCATCTCCAGTTGAGGCAGGCACCTCAGGGTTCCTCTGATTTCAGACTCCGATCGCAGGGTCCCTGCAGACTGGGGACAGGAGAGTCAGGCCTCGTCTTGGGTTGAGGCATGGAACTCCGCTTGCCTCTCGAGGTGTCCCCGGGAGAGAGGCCACTTGTCGAGCTGTATTTGGAACCTGGGGGTTTTTTCCGGACGATGCACGGGCGAGTCACTGCCCCTTCGTGTTGACTTCATTCACAGGGTGGAGTTCGGAGAGGTGTCCGGGCATCGGGTTCTTATCAAGAGGGGACCGGGAAATCGGGGTGCTTCGCAACGTGGAAGCACCCACGAGGCCACGTCTGGAATGTCGTCGTGAGACCGGCCTCATCCTGAGGTGCGACCGGAAGGTCGGGAACCCCTTCCAGACAAAGCAGGGGAGTCGACCCTCCTGTCGAGATCAGGAGGGTAGAAGGGGCTCAGAGGAAGTGGTGCCGGAAAACCTCGGTGTTCCTCTCCAGGGAGACCGGGATGCCGGGGAACTTTGTGGGGCGCATCAAGGGTGCCAAGTACCGTTTCGACCTCCAATTCCTAACGTGGGACTTCTCCTGAGACGCTGTAGCGGGAAAGGGCTTCATCTTGCGATGACGGGGGAACCACGTGGTTTTTCTCGAGTTGCGGCGGGATTCTCGAGTTACGACGGGGAATTCAGGATGCCTCTTGTGTTGGCCCAGGGAAGTCCAATCTTCCATTCGAGTTGCGAAGGAAAGCTGGGGATTGCTCTCGAGTGACTGCAGGGCCAATAGACCTCATCTAGGCTTGTGTCCAGAAGCCAATGTTCCTCTCCAGGGGCGACCGGGATCTCGGGGTTGCATTCCAGACGCACCCGGGGAGACAGGCATTCATCTCGAGTGGAAGCAAAGAACCCCGCTCTGCTCTCGAGTCGCGACGGGTATCTCTTGGAGCTCACTGGGTGGACTAAAGGGAGTCAAGCCTCCTGAGGCGTTTGGAGAGAGGTCGCGAGATTGGCCTCTAGGCCATGCAGGAGACGAAGGCCCTCATCTCCGCGATGACGGGGGAGTCTCGGGGTGGTTCTCGAGCGGCGGCCCCAGGGTGCGGTTTCTCACGAGGTACGACGGCGAGGTCAGTGAGCCTCTCGTGGGGCGCCAGGGAAGTCGGGTCTCCATGCGAGTGGCGAGGGGGAGCGCGTCATTGCTCTCGAGTCATGGTAGGGGAATCTGGCCTCGAGACGTGTTGAAGAAGGTCTCTCGAGGTCTTTCTCGGGTTGAGGCAGGAAACCCTGGCTTCCCTCGACTTGTGCAGGTGACCTCAGGGGGCTTCTCATGGTGGCTCTGAGAAGTCAGGGAAACTGGAGGTGGGAGGGGCCTCTCGGGACTCCACTGGGTTTGGTGCATTGGAAGAGGGCCTCATCTCCAGTTGAGGCAGGAACCTCAGGGTTCCTCTGATTTCAGACTCCGATCGCAGGGTCCCTGCAGACTGGGGACAGGAGAGTCAGGCCTCGTCTTGGGTTGAGGCATGGAACTCCGCTTGCCTCTCGAGGTGTCCCCGGGGAGAGAGGCCACTTGTCGAGCTGTATTTGGAACCTGGGGGTTTTTTCCGGACGATGCACGGGCGAGTCACTGCCCCTTCGTGTTGACTTCATTCACAGGGTGGAGTTCGGAGAGGTGTCCGGGCATCGGGTTCTTATCAAGAGGGGACCGGGAAATCGGGGTGCTTCGCAACGTGGAAGCACCCACGAGGCCACGTCTGGAATGTCGTCGTGAGACCGGCCTCATCCTGAGGTGCGACCGGAAGGTCGGGAACCCCTTCCAGACAAAGCAGGGGAGTCGACCCTCCTGTCGAGATCAGGAGGGTAGAAGGGGCTCAGAGGAAGTGGTGCCGGAAAACCTCGGTGTTCCTCTCCAGGGAGACCGGGATGCCGGGGAACTTTGTGGGGCGCATCAAGGGTGCCAAGTACCGTTTCGACCTCCAATTCCTAACGTGGGACTTCTCCTGAGACGCTGTAGCGGGAAAGGGCTTCATCTTGCGATGACGGGGGAACCACGTGGTTTTTCTCGAGTTGCGGCGGGATTCTCGAGTTACGACGGGGAATTCAGGATGCCTCTTGTGTTGGCCCAGGGAAGTCCAATCTTCCATTCGAGTTGCGAAGGAAAGCTGGGGATTGCTCTCGAGTGACTGCAGGGCCAATAGACCTCATCTAGGCTTGTGTCCAGAAGCCAATGTTCCTCTCCAGGGGCGACCGGGATCTCGGGGTTGCATTCCAGACGCACCCGGGGAGACAGGCATTCATCTCGAGTGGAAGCAAAGAACCCCGCTCTGCTCTCGAGTCGCGACGGGTATCTCTTGGAGCTCACTGGGTGGACTAAAGGGAGTCAAGCCTCCTGAGGCGTTTGGAGAGAGGTCGCGAGATTGGCCTCTAGGCCATGCAGGAGACGAAGGCCCTCATCTCCGCGATGACGGGGGAGTCTCGGGGTGGTTCTCGAGCGGCGGCCCCAGGGTGCGGTTTCTCACGAGGTACGACGGCGAGGTCAGTGAGCCTCTCGTGGGGCGCCAGGGAAGTCGGGTCTCCATGCGAGTGGCGAGGGGGAGCGCGTCATTGCTCTCGAGTCATGGTAGGGGAATCTGGCCTCGAGACGTGTTGAAGAAGGTCTCTCGAGGTCTTTCTCGGGTTGAGGCAGGAAACCCTGGCTTCCCTCGACTTGTGCAGGTGACCTCAGGGGGCTTCTCATGGTGGCTCTGAGAAGTCAGGGAAACTGGAGGTGGGAGGGGCCTCTCGGGACTCCAGTGGGTTTGGTGCATTGGAAGAGGGCCTCATCTCCAGTTGAGGCAGGAACCTCAGGGTTCCTCTGATTTCAGACTCCGATCGCAGGGTCCCTGCAGACTGGGGACAGGAGAGTCAGGCCTCGTCTTGGGTTGAGGCATGGAACTCCGCTTGCCTCTCGAGGTGTCCCCGGGGAGAGAGGCCACTTGTCGAGCTGTATTTGGAACCTGGGGGTTTTTTCCGGACGATGCACGGGCGAGTCACTGCCCCTTCGTGTTGACTTCATTCACAGGGTGGAGTTCGGAGAGGTGTCCGGGCATCGGGTTCTTATCAAGAGGGGACCGGGAAATCGGGGTGCTTCGCAACGTGGAAGCACCCACGAGGCCACGTCTGGAATGTCGTCGTGAGACCGGCCTCATCCTGAGGTGCGACCGGAAGGTCGGGAACCCCTTCCAGACAAAGCAGGGGAGTCGACCCTCCTGTCGAGATCAGGAGGGTAGAAGGGGCTCAGAGGAAGTGGTGCCGGAAAACCTCGGTGTTCCTCTCCAGGGAGACCGGGATGCCGGGGAACTTTGTGGGGGCGCATCAAGGGTGCCAAGTACCGTTTCGACCTCCAATTCCTAACGTGGGACTTCTCCTGAGACGCTGTAGCGGGAAAGGGCTTCATCTTGCGATGACGGGGGAACCACGTGGTTTTTCTCGAGTTGCGGCGGGATTCTCGAGTTACGACGGGGAATTCAGGATGCCTCTTGTGTTGGCCCAGGGAAGTCCAATCTTCCATTCGAGTTGCGAAGGAAAGCTGGGGATTGCTCTCGAGTGACTGCAGGGCCAATAGACCTCATCTAGGCTTGTGTCCAGAAGCCAATGTTCCTCTCCAGGGGCGACCGGGATCTCGGGGTTGCATTCCAGACGCACCCGGGGAGACAGGCATTCATCTCGAGTGGAAGCAAAGAACCCCGCTCTGCTCTCGAGTCGCGACGGGTATCTCTTGGAGCTCACTGGGTGGACTAAAGGGAGTCAAGCCTCCTGAGGCGTTTGGAGAGAGGTCTCGAGATTGGCCTCTAGGCCATGCAGGAGACGAAGGCCCTCATCTCCGCGATGACGGGGGAGTCTCGGGGTGGTTCTCGAGCGGCGGCCCCAGGGTGCGGTTTCTCACGAGGTACGACGGCGAGGTCAGTGAGCCTCTCGTGGGGCGCCAGGGAAGTCGGGTCTCCATGCGAGTGGCGAGGGGGAGCGCGTCATTGCTCTCGAGTCATGGTAGGGGAATCTGGCCTCGAGACGTGTTGAAGAAGGTCTCTCGAGGTCTTTCTCGGGTTGAGGCAGGAAACCCTGGCTTCCCTCGACTTGTGCAGGTGACCTCAGGGGGCTTCTCATGGTGGCTCTGAGAAGTCAGGGAAACTGGAGGTGGGAGGGGCCTCTCGGGACTCCACTGGGTTTGGTGCATTGGAAGAGGGCCTCATCTCCAGTTGAGGCAGGAACCTCAGGGTTCCTCTGATTTCAGACTCCGATCGCAGGGTCCCTGCAGACTGGGGACAGGAGAGTCAGGCCTCGTCTTGGGTTGAGGCATGGAACTCCGCTTGCCTCTCGAGGTGTCCCCGGGAGAGAGGCCACTTGTCGAGCTGTATTTGGAACCTGGGGGTTTTTTCCGGATGATGCACGGGCGAGTCACTGCCCCTTCGTGTTGACTTCATTCACAGGGTGGAGTTCGGAGAGGTGTCCGGGCATCGGGTTCTTATCAAGAGGGGACCGGGAAATCGGGGTGCTTCGCAATGTGGAAGCACCCACGAGGCCACGTCTGGAATGTCGTCGTGAGACCGGCCTCATCCTGAGGTGCGACCGGAAGTCGGGAACCCCTTCCAGACAAAGCAGGGGAGTCGACCCTCCTGTCGAGATCAGGAGGGTAGAAGGGGCTCAGAGGAAGTGGTGCCGGAAAACCTCGGTGTTCCTCTCCAGGGAGACCGGGATGCCGGGGAACTTTGTGGGGGCGCATCAAGGGTGCCAAGTACCGTTTCGACCTCCAATTCCTAACGTGGGACTTCTCCTGAGACGCTGTAGCGGGAAAGGGCTTCATCTTGCGATGACGGGGGAACCACGTGGTTTTTCTCGAGTTGCGGCGGGATTCTCGAGTTACGACGGGGAATTCAGGATGCCTCTTGTGTTGGCCCAGGGAAGTCCAATCTTCCATTCGAGTTGCGAAGGAAAGCTGGGGATTGCTCTCGAGTGACTGCAGGGCCAATAGACCTCATCTAGGCTTGTGTCCAGAAGCCAATGTTCCTCTCCAGGGGCGACCGGGATCTCGGGGTTGCATTCCAGACGCACCCGGGGAGACAGGCATTCATCTCGAGTGGAAGCAAAGAACCCCGCTCTGCTCTCGAGTCGCGACGGGTATCTCTTGGAGCTCACTGGGTGGACTAAAGGGAGTCAAGCCTCCTGAGGCGTTTGGAGAGAGGTCGCGAGATTGGCCTCTAGGCCATGCAGGAGACGAAGGCCCTCATCTCCGCGATGACGGGGGAGTCTCGGGGTGGTTCTCGAGCGGCGGCCCCAGGGTGCGGTTTCTCACGAGGTACGACGGCGAGGTCAGTGAGCCTCTCGTGGGGCGCCAGGGAAGTCGGGTCTCCATGCGAGTGGCGAGGGGGAGCGCGTCATTGCTCTCGAGTCATGGTAGGGGAATCTGGCCTCGAGACGTGTTGAAGAAGGTCTCTCGAGGTCTTTCTCGGGTTGAGGCAGGAAACCCTGGCTTCCCTCGACTTGTGCAGGTGACCTCAGGGGGCTTCTCATGGTGGCTCTGAGAAGTCAGGGAAACTGGAGGTGGGAGGGGCCTCTCGGGACTCCACTGGGTTTGGTGCATTGGAAGAGGGCCTCATCTCCAGTTGAGGCAGGCACCTCAGGGTTCCTCTGATTTCAGACTCCGATCGCAGGGTCCCTGCAGACTGGGGACAGGAGAGTCAGGCCTCGTCTTGGGTTGAGGCATGGAACTCCGCTTGCCTCTCGAGGTGTCCCCGGGGAGAGAGGCCACTTGTCGAGCTGTATTTGGAACCTGGGGGTTTTTTCCGGACGATGCACGGGCGAGTCACTGCCCCTTCGTGTTGACTTCATTCACAGGGTGGAGTTCGGAGAGGTGTCCGGGCATCGGGTTCTTATCAAGAGGGGACCGGGAAATCGGGGTGCTTCGCAACGTGGAAGCACCCACGAGGCCACGTCTGGAATGTCGTCGTGAGACCGGCCTCATCCTGAGGTGCGACCGGAAGGTCGGGAACCCCTTCCAGACAAAGCAGGGGAGTCGACCCTCCTGTCGAGATCAGGAGGGTAGAAGGGGCTCAGAGGAAGTGGTGCCGGAAAACCTCGGTGTTCCTCTCCAGGGAGACCGGGATGCCGGGGAACTTTGTGGGGGCGCATCAAGGGTGCCAAGTACCGTTTCGACCTCCAATTCCTAACGTGGGACTTCTCCTGAGACGCTGTAGCGGGAAAGGGCTTCATCTTGCGATGACGGGGGAACCACGTGGTTTTTCTCGAGTTGCGGCGGGATTCTCGAGTTACGACGGGGAATTCAGGATGCCTCTTGTGTTGGCCCAGGGAAGTCCAATCTTCCATTCGAGTTGCGAAGGAAAGCTGGGGATTGCTCTCGAGTGACTGCAGGGCCAATAGACCTCATCTAGGCTTGTGTCCAGAAGCCAATGTTCCTCTCCAGGGGCGACCGGGATCTCGGGGTTGCATTCCAGACGCACCCGGGGAGACAGGCATTCATCTCGAGTGGAAGCAAAGAACCCCGCTCTGCTCTCGAGTCGCGACGGGTATCTCTTGGAGCTCACTGGGTGGACTAAAGGGAGTCAAGCCTCCTGAGGCGTTTGGAGAGAGGTCGCGAGATTGGCCTCTAGGCCATGCAGGAGACGAAGGCCCTCATCTCCGCGATGACGGGGGAGTCTCGGGGTGGTTCTCGAGCGGCGGCCCCAGGGTGCGGTTTCTCACGAGGTACGACGGCGAGGTCAGTGAGCCTCTCGTGGGGCGCCAGGGAAGTCGGGTCTCCATGCGAGTGGCGAGGGGGAGCGCGTCATTGCTCTCGAGTCATGGTAGGGGAATCTGGCCTCGAGACGTGTTGAAGAAGGTCTCTCGAGGTCTTTCTCGGGTTGAGGCAGGAAACCCTGGCTTCCCTCGACTTGTGCAGGTGACCTCAGGGGGCTTCTCATGGTGGCTCTGAGAAGTCAGGGAAACTGGAGGTGGGAGGGGCCTCTCGGGACTCCACTGGGTTTGGTGCATTGGAAGAGGGCCTCATCTCCAGTTGAGGCAGGAACCTCAGGGTTCCTCTGATTTCAGACTCCGATCGCAGGGTCCCTGCAGACTGGGGACAGGAGAGTCAGGCCTCGTCTTGGGTTGAGGCATGGAACTCCGCTTGCCTCTCGAGGTGTCCCCGGGGAGAGAGGCCACTTGTCGAGCTGTATTTGGAACCTGGGGGTTTTTTCCGGACGATGCACGGGCGAGTCACTGCCCCTTCGTGTTGACTTCATTCACAGGGTGGAGTTCGGAGAGGTGTCCGGGCATCGGGTTCTTATCAAGAGGGGACCGGGAAATCGGGGTGCTTCGCAACGTGGAAGCACCCACGAGGCCACGTCTGGAATGTCGTCGTGAGACCGGCCTCATCCTGAGGTGCGACCGGAAGGTCGGGAACCCCTTCCAGACAAAGCAGGGGAGTCGACCCTCCTGTCGAGATCAGGAGGGTAGAAGGGGCTCAGAGGAAGTGGTGCCGGAAAACCTCGGTGTTCCTCTCCAGGGAGACCGGGATGCCGGGGAACTTTGTGGGGGCGCATCAAGGGTGCCAAGTACCGTTTCGACCTCCAATTCCTAACGTGGGACTTCTCCTGAGACGCTGTAGCGGGAAAGGGCTTCATCTTGCGATGACGGGGGAACCACGTGGTTTTTCTCGAGTTGCGGCGGGATTCTCGAGTTACGACGGGGAATTCAGGATGCCTCTTGTGTTGGCCCAGGGAAGTCCAATCTTCCATTCGAGTTGCGAAGGAAAGCTGGGGATTGCTCTCGAGTGACTGCAGGGCCAATAGACCTCATCTAGGCTTGTGTCCAGAAGCCAATGTTCCTCTCCAGGGGCGACCGGGATCTCGGGGTTGCATTCCAGACGCACCCGGGGAGACAGGCATTCATCTCGAGTGGAAGCAACGAACCCCGCTCTGCTCTCGAGTCGCGACGGGTATCTCTTGGAGCTCACTGGGTGGACTAAAGGGAGTCAAGCCTCCTGAGGCGTTTGGAGAGAGGTCGCGAGATTGGCCTCTAGGCCATGCAGGAGACGAAGGCCCTCATCTCCGCGATGACGGGGGAGTCTCGGGGTGGTTCTCGAGCGGCGGCCCCAGGGTGCGGTTTCTCACGAGGTACGACGGCGAGGTCAGTGAGCCTCTCGTGGGGCGCCAGGGAAGTCGGGTCTCCATGCGAGTGGCGAGGGGGAGCGCGTCATTGCTCTCGAGTCATGGTAGGGGAATCTGGCCTCGAGACGTGTTGAAGAAGGTCTCTCGAGGTCTTTCTCGGGTTGAGGCAGGAAACCCTGGCTTCCCTCGACTTGTGCAGGTGACCTCAGGGGGCTTCTCATGGTGGCTCTGAGAAGTCAGGGAAACTGGAGGTGGGAGGGGCCTCTCGGGACTCCACTGGGTTTGGTGCATTGGAAGAGGGCCTCATCTCCAGTTGAGGCAGGAACCTCAGGGTTCCTCTGATTTCAGACTCCGATCGCAGGGTCCCTGCAGACTGGGGACAGGAGAGTCAGGCCTCGTCTTGGGTTGAGGCATGGAACTCCGCTTGCCTCTCGAGGTGTCCCCGGGGAGAGAGGCCACTTGTCGAGCTGTATTTGGAACCTGGGGGTTTTTTCCGGACGATGCACGGGCGAGTCACTGCCCCTTCGTGTTGACTTCATTCACAGGGTGGAGTTCGGAGAGGTGTCCGGGCATCGGGTTCTTATCAAGAGGGGACCGGGAAATCGGGGTGCTTCGCAACGTGGAAGCACCCACGAGGCCACGTCTGGAATGTCGTCGTGAGACCGGCCTCATCCTGAGGTGCGACCGGAAGGTCGGGAACCCCTTCCAGACAAAGCAGGGGAGTCGACCCTCCTGTCGAGATCAGGAGGGTAGAAGGGGCTCAGAGGAAGTGGTGCCGGAAAACCTCGGTGTTCCTCTCCAGGGAGACCGGGATGCCGGGGAACTTTGTGGGGGCGCATCAAGGGTGCCAAGTACCGTTTCGACCTCCAATTCCTAACGTGGGACTTCTCCTGAGACGCTGTAGCGGGAAAGGGCTTCATCTTGCGATGACGGGGGAACCACGTGGTTTTTCTCGAGTTGCGGCGGGATTCTCGAGTTACGACGGGGAATTCAGGATGCCTCTTGTGTTGGCCCAGGGAAGTCCAATCTTCCATTCGAGTTGCGAAGGAAAGCTGGGGATTGCTCTCGAGTGACTGCAGGGCCAATAGACCTCATCTAGGCTTGTGTCCAGAAGCCAATGTTCCTCTCCAGGGGCGACCGGGATCTCGGGGTTGCATTCCAGACGCACCCGGGGAGACAGGCATTCATCTCGAGTGGAAGCAAAGAACCCCGCTCTGCTCTCGAGTCGCGACGGGTATCTCTTGGAGCTCACTGGGTGGACTAAAGGGAGTCAAGCCTCCTGAGGCGTTTGGAGAGAGGTCGCGAGATTGGCCTCTAGGCCATGCAGGAGACGAAGGCCCTCATCTCCGCGATGACGGGGGAGTCTCGGGGTGGTTCTCGAGCGGCGGCCCCAGGGTGCGGTTTCTCACGAGGTACGACGGCGAGGTCAGTGAGCCTCTCGTGGGGCGCCAGGGAAGTCGGGTCTCCATGCGAGTGGCGAGGGGGAGCGCGTCATTGCTCTCGAGTCATGGTAGGGGAATCTGGCCTCGAGACGTGTTGAAGAAGGTCTCTCGAGGTCTTTCTCGGGTTGAGGCAGGAAACCCTGGCTTCCCTCGACTTGTGCAGGTGACCTCAGGGGGCTTCTCATGGTGGCTCTGAGAAGTCAGGGAAACTGGAGGTGGGAGGGGCCTCTCGGGACTCCACTGGGTTTGGTGCATTGGAAGAGGGCCTCATCTCCAGTTGAGGCAGGAACCTCAGGGTTCCTCTGATTTCAGACTCCGATCGCAGGGTCCCTGCAGACTGGGGACAGGAGAGTCAGGCCTCGTCTTGGGTTGAGGCATGGAACTCCGCTTGCCTCTCGAGGTGTCCCCGGGGAGAGAGGCCACTTGTCGAGCTGTATTTGGAACCTGGGGGTTTTTTCCGGACGATGCACGGGCGAGTCACTGCCCCTTCGTGTTGACTTCATTCACAGGGTGGAGTTCGGAGAGGTGTCCGGGCATCGGGTTCTTATCAAGAGGGGACCGGGAAATCGGGGTGCTTCGCAACGTGGAAGCACCCACGAGGCCACGTCTGGAATGTCGTCGTGAGACCGGCCTCATCCTGAGGTGCGACCGGAAGGTCGGGAACCCCTTCCAGACAAAGCAGGGGAGTCGACCCTCCTGTCGAGATCAGGAGGGTAGAAGGGGCTCAGAGGAAGTGGTGCCGGAAAACCTCGGTGTTCCTCTCCAGGGAGACCGGGATGCCGGGGAACTTTGTGGGGGCGCATCAAGGGTGCCAAGTACCGTTTCGACCTCCAATTCCTAACGTGGGACTTCTCCTGAGACGCTGTAGCGGGAAAGGGCTTCATCTTGCGATGACGGGGGAACCACGTGGTTTTTCTCGAGTTGCGGCGGGATTCTCGAGTTACGACGGGGAATTCAGGATGCCTCTTGTGTTGGCCCAGGGAAGTCCAATCTTCCATTCGAGTTGCGAAGGAAAGCTGGGGATTGCTCTCGAGTGACTGCAGGGCCAATAGACCTCATCTAGGCTTGTGTCCAGAAGCCAATGTTCCTCTCCAGGGGCGACCGGGATCTCGGGGTTGCATTCCAGACGCACCCGGGGAGACAGGCATTCATCTCGAGTGGAAGCAACGAACCCCGCTCTGCTCTCGAGTCGCGACGGGTATCTCTTGGAGCTCACTGGGTGGACTAAAGGGAGTCAAGCCTCCTGAGGCGTTTGGAGAGAGGTCGCGAGATTGGCCTCTAGGCCATGCAGGAGACGAAGGCCCTCATCTCCGCGATGACGGGGGAGTCTCGGGGTGGTTCTCGAGCGGCGGCCCCAGGGTGCGGTTTCTCACGAGGTACGACGGCGAGGTCAGTGAGCCTCTCGTGGGGCGCCAGGGAAGTCGGGTCTCCATGCGAGTGGCGAGGGGGAGCGCGTCATTGCTCTCGAGTCATGGTAGGGGAATCTGGCCTCGAGACGTGTTGAAGAAGGTCTCTCGAGGTCTTTCTCGGGTTGAGGCAGGAAACCCTGGCTTCCCTCGACTTGTGCAGGTGACCTCAGGGGGCTTCTCATGGTGGCTCTGAGAAGTCAGGGAAACTGGAGGTGGGAGGGGCCTCTCGGGACTCCACTGGGTTTGGTGCATTGGAAGAGGGCCTCATCTCCAGTTGAGGCAGGAACCTCAGGGTTCCTCTGATTTCAGACTCCGATCGCAGGGTCCCTGCAGACTGGGGACAGGAGAGTCAGGCCTCGTCTTGGGTTGAGGCATGGAACTCCGCTTGCCTCTCGAGGTGTCCCCGGGGAGAGAGGCCACTTGTCGAGCTGTATTTGGAACCTGGGGGTTTTTTCCGGACGATGCACGGGCGAGTCACTGCCCCTTCGTGTTGACTTCATTCACAGGGTGGAGTTCGGAGAGGTGTCCGGGCATCGGGTTCTTATCAAGAGGGGACCGGGAAATCGGGGTGCTTCGCAACGTGGAAGCACCCACGAGGCCACGTCTGGAATGTCGTCGTGAGACCGGCCTCATCCTGAGGTGCGACCGGAAGGTCGGGAACCCCTTCCAGACAAAGCAGGGGAGTCGACCCTCCTGTCGAGATCAGGAGGGTAGAAGGGGCTCAGAGGAAGTGGTGCCGGAAAACCTCGGTGTTCCTCTCCAGGGAGACCGGGATGCCGGGGAACTTTGTGGGGGCGCATCAAGGGTGCCAAGTACCGTTTCGACCTCCAATTCCTAACGTGGGACTTCTCCTGAGACGCTGTAGCGGGAAAGGGCTTCATCTTGCGATGACGGGGGAACCACGTGGTTTTTCTCGAGTTGCGGCGGGATTCTCGAGTTACGACGGGGAATTCAGGATGCCTCTTGTGTTGGCCCAGGGAAGTCCAATCTTCCATTCGAGTTGCGAAGGAAAGCTGGGGATTGCTCTCGAGTGACTGCAGGGCCAATAGACCTCATCTAGGCTTGTGTCCAGAAGCCAATGTTCCTCTCCAGGGGCGACCGGGATCTCGGGGTTGCATTCCAGACGCACCCGGGGAGACAGGCATTCATCTCGAGTGGAAGCAAAGAACCCCGCTCTGCTCTCGAGTCGCGACGGGTATCTCTTGGAGCTCACTGGGTGGACTAAAGGGAGTCAAGCCTCCTGAGGCGTTTGGAGAGAGGTCGCGAGATTGGCCTCTAGGCCATGCAGGAGACGAAGGCCCTCATCTCCGCGATGACGGGGGAGTCTCGGGGTGGTTCTCGAGCGGCGGCCCCAGGGTGCGGTTTCTCACGAGGTACGACGGCGAGGTCAGTGAGCCTCTCGTGGGGCGCCAGGGAAGTCGGGTCTCCATGCGAGTGGCGAGGGGGAGCGCGTCATTGCTCTCGAGTCATGGTAGGGGAATCTGGCCTCGAGACGTGTTGAAGAAGGTCTCTCGAGGTCTTTCTCGGGTTGAGGCAGGAAACCCTGGCTTCCCTCGACTTGTGCAGGTGACCTCAGGGGGCTTCTCATGGTGGCTCTGAGAAGTCAGGGAAACTGGAGGTGGGAGGGGCCTCTCGGGACTCCACTGGGTTTGGTGCATTGGAAGAGGGCCTCATCTCCAGTTGAGGCAGGAACCTCAGGGTTCCTCTGATTTCAGACTCCGATCGCAGGGTCCCTGCAGACTGGGGACAGGAGAGTCAGGCCTCGTCTTGGGTTGAGGCATGGAACTCCGCTTGCCTCTCGAGGTGTCCCCGGGGAGAGAGGCCACTTGTCGAGCTGTATTTGGAACCTGGGGTTTTTTCCGGACGATGCACGGGCGAGTCACTGCCCCTTCGTGTTGACTTCATTCACAGGGTGGAGTTCGGAGAGGTGTCCGGGCATCGGGTTCTTATCAAGAGGGGACCGGGAAATCGGGGTGCTTCGCAACGTGGAAGCACCCACGAGGCCACGTCTGGAATGTCGTCGTGAGACCGGCCTCATCCTGAGGTGCGACCGGAAGGTCGGGAACCCCTTCCAGACAAAGCAGGGGAGTCGACCCTCCTGTCGAGATCAGGAGGGTAGAAGGGGCTCAGAGGAAGTGGTGCCGGAAAACCTCGGTGTTCCTCTCCAGGGAGACCGGGATGCCGGGGAACTTTGTGGGGCGCATCAAGGGTGCCAAGTACCGTTTCGACCTCCAATTCCTAACGTGGGACTTCTCCTGAGACGCTGTAGCGGGAAAGGGCTTCATCTTGCGATGACGGGGGAACCACGTGGTTTTTCTCGAGTTGCGGCGGGATTCTCGAGTTACGACGGGGAATTCAGGATGCCTCTTGTGTTGGCCCAGGGAAGTCCAATCTTCCATTCGAGTTGCGAAGGAAAGCTGGGGATTGCTCTCGAGTGACTGCAGGGCCAATAGACCTCATCTAGGCTTGTGTCCAGAAGCCAATGTTCCTCTCCAGGGGCGACCGGGATCTCGGGGTTGCATTCCAGACGCACCCGGGGAGACAGGCATTCATCTCGAGTGGAAGCAAAGAACCCCGCTCTGCTCTCGAGTCGCGACGGGTATCTCTTGGAGCTCACTGGGTGGACTAAAGGGAGTCAAGCCTCCTGAGGCGTTTGGAGAGAGGTCGCGAGATTGGCCTCTAGGCCATGCAGGAGACGAAGGCCCTCATCTCCGCGATGACGGGGGAGTCTCGGGGTGGTTCTCGAGCGGCGGCCCCAGGGTGCGGTTTCTCACGAGGTACGACGGCGAGGTCAGTGAGCCTCTCGTGGGGCGCCAGGGAAGTCGGGTCTCCATGCGAGTGGCGAGGGGGAGCGCGTCATTGCTCTCGAGTCATGGTAGGGGAATCTGGCCTCGAGACGTGTTGAAGAAGGTCTCTCGAGGCCTTTCTCGGGTTGAGGCAGGAAACCCTGGCTTCCCTCGACTTGTGCAGGTGACCTCAGGGGGCTTCTCATGGTGGCTCTGAGAAGTCAGGGAAACTGGAGGTGGGAGGGGCCTCTCGGGACTCCACTGGGTTTGGTGCATTGGAAGAGGGCCTCATCTCCAGTTGAGGCAGGAACCTCAGGGTTCCTCTGATTTCAGACTCCGATCGCAGGGTCCCTGCAGACTGGGGACAGGAGAGTCAGGCCTCGTCTTGGGTTGAGGCATGGAACTCCGCTTGCCTCTCGAGGTGTCCCCGGGGAGAGAGGCCACTTGTCGAGCTGTATTTGGAACCTGGGGGTTTTTTCCGGACGATGCACGGGCGAGTCACTGCCCCTTCGTGTTGACTTCATTCACAGGGTGGAGTTCGGAGAGGTGTCCGGGCATCGGGTTCTTATCAAGAGGGGACCGGGAAATCGGGGTGCTTCGCAACGTGGAAGCACCCACGAGGCCACGTCTGGAATGTCGTCGTGAGCCCGGCCTCATCCCGAGGTGCGACCGGAAGGTCGGGAACCCCTTCCAGACAAAGCAGGGGAGTCGACCCTCCTGTCGAGATCAGGAGGGTAGAAGGGGCTCAGAGGAAGTGGTGCCGGAAACCTCGGTGTTCCTCTCCAGGGAGACCAGGATGCCGGGGAACTTTGTGGGGGCGCATCAAGGGTGCCAAGTACCGTTTCGACCTCCAATTCCTAACGTGGGACTTCTCCTGAGACGCTGTAGCGGGAAAGGGCTTCATCTTGCGATGACGGGGGAACCACGTGGTTTTTCTCGAGTTGCGGCGGGATTCTCGAGTTACGACCGGGGAATTCAGGATGCCTCTTGTGTTGGCCCAGGGAAGTCCAATCTTCCATTCGAGTTGCGAAGGAAAGCTGGGGATTGCTCTCGAGTGACTGCAGGGCCAATAGACCTCATCTAGGCTTGTGTCCAGAAGCCAATGTTCCTCTCCACGGGCGACCGGCATCTCGGGGTTGCATTTCAGACGCACCTGGGGAGACAGGCATTCATCTCGAGTGGAAGCAAAGAACCCCGCTCTGCTCTCGAGTCGCGACGGGTATCTCTTGGAGCTCACTGGGTGGACTAAAGGGAGTCAAGCCTCCTGAGGCGTTTGGAGAGAGGTCGCGAGATTGGCCTCTAGGCCACGCAGGAGACGAAGGCCCTCATCTCCGCGATGACGGGGGAGTCTCGGGGTGGTTCTCGAGCGGCGGCCCCAGGGTGCGGTTTCTCACGAGGTACGACGGCGAGGTCAGTGAGCCTCTCGTGGGGCGCCAGGGAAGTCGGGTCTCCATGCGAGTGGCGAGGGGGAGCGCGTCATTGCTCTCGAGTCATGGTAGGGGAATCTGGCCTCGAGACGTGTTGAAGAAGGTCTCTCGAGGTCTTTCTGGGGTTGAGGCAGGAAACCCTGGCTTCCCTCGACTTGTGCAGGTGACCTCAGGGGGCTTCTCATGGTGGCTCTGAGAAGTCAGGGAAACTGGAGGTGGGAGGGGTCTCTCGGGACTCCACTGGGTTTGGTGCATTGGAAGAGGGCCTCATCTCCAGTTGAGGCAGGCACCTCAGGGTTCCTCTGATTTCAGGCTCCGATCGCAGGGTCCCTGCAGACTGGGGACAGGAGAGTCAGGCCTCGTCTTGGGTTGAGGCATGGAACTCCGCTTGCCTCTCGAGGTGTCCCCGGGGAGAGAGGCCACTTGTCGAGCTGTATTTGGAACCTGGGGGTTTTTTCCGGACGATGCACGGGCGAGTCACTGCCCCTTCGTGTTGACTTCATTCACAGGGTGGAGTTCGGAGAGGTGTCCGGGCATCGGGTTCTTATCAAGAGGGGACCGGGAAATCAGGGTGCTTCGCAACGTGGAAGCACCCAGGAGGCCACGTCTGGAATGTCGTCGTGAGACGGGCCTCATCCCAAGGTGCGACCGGAAGGTCGGGAACCCCTTCCAGACAAAGCAGGGGAGTCGACCCTCCTGTCGAGATCAGGAGGGTAGAAGGGGCTCAGAGGAAGTGGTGCCGGAAAACCTCGGTGTTCCTCTCCAGGGAGACCGGGATGCCGGGGAACTTTGTGGGGCGCATCAAGGGTGCCAAGTACCGTTTCGACCTCCAATTCCTAACGTGGGACTTCTCCTGAGACGCTGTAGCGGGAAAGGGCTTCATCTTGCGATGACGGGGGAACCACGTGGTTTTTCTCGAGTTGCGGCGGGATTCTCGAGTTACGACGGGGAATTCAGGATGCCTCTTGTGTTGGCCCAGGGAAGTCCAATCTTCCATTCGAGTTGCGAAGGAAAGCTGGGGATTGCTCTCGAGTGACTGCAGGGCCAATAGACCTCATCTAGGCTTGTGTCCAGAAGCCAATGTTCCTCTCCAGGGGCGACCGGGATCTCGGGGTTGCATTCCAGACGCACCCGGGGAGACAGGCATTCATCTCGAGTGGAAGCAACGAACCCCGCTCTGCTCTCGAGTCGCGACGGGTATCTCTTGGAGCTCACTGGGTGGACTAAAGGGAGTCAAGCCTCCTGAGGCGTTTGGAGAGAGGTCGCGAGATTGGCCTCTAGGCCATGCAGGAGACGAAGGCCCTCATCTCCGCGATGACGGGGGAGTCTCGGGGTGGTTCTCGAGCGGCGGCCCCAGGGTGCGGTTTCTCACGAGGTACGACGGCGAGGTCAGTGAGCCTCTCGTGGGGCGCCAGGGAAGTCGGGTCTCCATGCGAGTGGCGAGGGGGAGCGCGTCATTGCTCTCGAGTCATGGTAGGGGAATCTGGCCTCGAGACGTGTTGAAGAAGGTCTCTCGAGGCCTTTCTCGGGTTGAGGCAGGAAACCCTGGCTTCCCTCGACTTGTGCAGGTGACCTCAGGGGGCTTCTCATGGTGGCTCTGAGAAGTCAGGGAAACTGGAGGTGGGAGGGGCCTCTCGGGACTCCACGGGGTTTGGTGCATTGGAAGAGGGCCTCATCTCCAGTTGAGGCAGGAACCTCAGGGTTCCTCTGATTTCAGACTCCGATCGCAGGGTCCCTGCAGACTGGGGACAGGAGAGCAGGGCCTCGTCTTTGGTTGAGGCATGGAACTCCGCTTGCCTCCCGAGGTGTCCCCGGGGAGAGAGGCCACTTGTCGAGCGGTATTTGGAACCTGGGGGTTTTTTCCGGACGATGCACTGGCGAGTCACTGCCCCTTCGTGTTGACTTCATTCACAGGGTGGAGTTCGGAGAGGTGCCCGTGCATCGGGCTCTTTTCAAGAGGGGACCGGGAAATCGGGGTGCTTCGCAATGTGGAAGCACCCACGAGGCCACGTCTGGAATGTCGTCGTGAGACCGGCCTCATCCTGAGGTGGGACCAGAAGGTCGGGAACCCCTTCCAGACAAAGCAGGGGAGTCGACCCTCCTGTCGAGATCAGGAGGGTAGAAGGGGCTCAGAGGAAGTGGTGCCGGAAAACCTCGGTGTTCCTCTCCAGGGAGACCGGGATGCCTGGGAACTTTGTGGGGGCGCATCAAGGGTGCCAAGTACCGTTTCGACCTCCAATTCCTAGCGTGGGACTTCTCCTGAGACGCTGTAGCGGGAAAGGGCTTCATCTTGCGATGACGGGGGAACCACGTGGTTTTTCTCGAGTTGCGGCGGGATTCTCGAGTTACGACGGGGAATTCGGGATGCCTCTTGTGTTGGCCCAGGGAAGTCCAATCTCCCATCCGAGTTGCGAAGGAAAGCTGGGGATTGCTCTCGAGTGACTGCAGGGCCAATAGACCTCATCTAGGCTTGTGTCCAGAAGCCAATGTTCCTCTCCAGGGGCGACCGGGATCTCGGGGTTGCATTCCAGACGCACCCGGGGAGACAGGCATTCATCTCGAGTGGAAGCAAAGAACCCGCTCTGCTCTCGAGTCGCGACGGGTATCTCTTGGAGCTCACTGGGTGGACTAAAGGGAGTCAAGCCTCCTGAGCGATTTTGGAGAAAGGTCCGAATTGGCCTCTAGGCCCAGGAGACGAAGCCCTAATCTCCCGATGACGGGGGGAATCCGGAGGTGGTTTCAGCGGCGGCCCCAGGGATGCCCGTTTCTCAGAGTACCGACGGCGAGTCAGAGCCTCTCGTGCGGGCCCAGGAGTCGGGCTCCATGCGATGTGCAGGGGGGAGCGCGTCATTGCTCTCGAGTCATGTAGGGGAATCTGGCCTCGAGACGTGTTGAAGAAGGTCTCTCGAGGTCTTTCTGGGGTTGAGGCAGGAACCTGCTTCCCTCGACTTGTGCAGGTGACCTCACGGGGGCTTCTCATGGTGGCTCAGGTGCTCTGAGAAGCCAGGATACTGGAGAGTGGAGGGGCTCTCTCGGACTCACTTGGCTGTGCATTGAAAGGCTCTCATCTCCAGTTAAGGCAGGAACCGCAGTACTCTGATTATTCAACGACTCTCGATGCTGCGAGGGTCCGCTGCATGACTGGGGACAGGAGCAGGCCTCGCTGGTTGAGGCCATGGAAACTGCCGCCTGCCTTCGGATTCCCTCGGAGAGAGGCGCTTGTCGAAGCTGTAAATTTTGAACCTTGGTTTTCCGAAACTGATCACGGAAAAACGCCCCTTTCCGGTTGTACGCATCACAGGCGGGATTTCGGAGAGTTCCGGGCATCGGTCTTAGCAAGGACCGGAAATCGGGTCCTAACTCGAATGTGGAACCACCACGAGCCCCTACGTCTTGGAACTCTTCTGTGTAGTACGTTTTGTCCCTTTTTCTATCTTGAGGGCGACCGGTTTTAAGGCTTCGGACTTTGTTCACCTTCAACAAAAGCAGGGTAGTCGAGCCTCCCTGGTCCAGATTCAGAGGGAGAAAGGCCAGAGGAGGAGAAAACTCATGGTCCTCTCGAGGGAGACCATCGGATTTCGGGACTTGTGCGATCAACAAGAGTGCCCTTTTCGACCTCCAATTCTAATCGTGGACTTCCCTCCTGAGCGTGTATGCGGAAAGGGCTGCAAATCTTGCGATGTACGGGGAGCCACGTGGTTTTCCCCTTCTTTCCGATTAGAGTTAAACGACGGGAACACTGCCTCTGTGTGCCCACAAGTCCAATCTTCATCGAGTTCGAGGAAAGCTGGGATTGCCAGAACGAGGGCAACTAGAAACCTTCAATTAGCTGTGCCCAGAAGGCCATGTTCTAAACATACAGGACGTCGGTTGCGATTCCAGACCACACGGGGAGACAGCAACATCTCGAGTGAACAAAAAAGCTCGCTCATCGTGGTCTCAGGAGTCGCGACGGTATCTCATGGAACTCACTGGTGAACTAAGGAGTCAAGCTCCTGAGGCGTTGCATAGAGTCGCGGAGATTGGTCTCTAGCCATTGCAGGAGACGAAGGCCCTCTCATCTCTCTGAATACGGGGAATTCTCGGGGTTTTTCTCAGGCGGCGCCGGCCGCCGTGGTGCGGTTTGTCTCACAGTACGTTACGGGAGGTCATGAGGCCTTCATCGTGGGCTCCAGGGAAGTCGGCGTCTCCATGCAGTGGCGAGGGGAAGCGTTCGTCATGGTTGGCTCCAGCCATGGTAGGGGAATACTGGCCCAGCGTGTTGAAGAAAGGCCTCGTCAGTCTTTTCCCCGGGTTGAAGGCCAGGAAACCCTGGGTTCCTCGACTTGTGCAGGGTGGCCTCATGGGGCTTCTCATTCGGTGGCTGCTGAGAAGCCAGGGAAACTGTGTGAGTGGGATGGTCTCGGACTCGCACTTGGCTGGTAGCATTGTGAGAGGCGCATCTCCCCAGTTGAGGCAGGACCGGCAGGGTACCTATATTCGAGCTTCCCGATCGCAGGCCCGCATGACTGGGGAAGATATGTTCAGGCCCGCTGTAGGCATGAAATCGCCTGCCCTCATCAGATTCCCCTGGGGAGAGGAGGCCGCTTCGAGCTGTTTTGAACCTGGGTTTCTTTCCGAACGATGCACGGAAAACTGCCCCTTCTGTTGACTTGCATTCAGCGGCGGGAGTTTTCGAGATGGTCGGCCAGGTTTTTATCAAGCAGGATCCGGGAAATCGGGCCTACGGAATGTGACACCACCCCACGAGCCTACGTCTGGAAAATGTCTCGTGAGAATGCCGCCTCAATCCTAGGTGCGAAACCGGAAGGTCGGGAACCCCTTCCAGATACAAAGCAAGGAGTGACCCCCTGTCCAGATCATGAGGGAGAAACGGCTGACAGAGGAGGGGGCTCGATAAATAAAAGCCTCAGTGTTCCTCGAGTGAGAGACCGGATTTTCGGGAACTTTGGGGTCGGCATCAAGGGCTGCCAAGTGCCCCTTTTTCGACCTCCAATTCCTAACGTGGACTCTCCTAGCTCTGTAAGCGGAAAGGGCTGTCATCTTGCGATGACGGACCACCACGTGTTTCTCCGACGTTAAATCGGCGGGATTTCCTCGAGTTATCGAGGAAAGGGGATTCAGA
>NW_020191346.1:0-108633 GCF_002263795.3 Bos taurus
TGATCAGGTTGCTATCATGTACTGATCACGTGGCTGATCATACAGTGATCACGTGACTGACCATGCACTGATTACGTGGCTATCATGCACTGATCACGTGGCTGATCATGCACTGTTAACCTGGCTATATACACTGATCACGTGGCTGATCCTGCACTGATCACGTGGCTGATAATGCACTGATCACTTGACTGATCATGCACTGATCACGTGTCTGATCATGCACTGCTCACGTGACTGATCATGGATTGATCACGTGACTGATCATGCACTGATCATGAGCCTGATCATGCACTGATCACGGGCCTGTTCATGCACTGATCACGTGGCTGATCCTGCACTGATCACGAGGCTGATCATACACTGATCACGTGACTGTGTATGCAATGATCACTTGGCTGATCATGTACTGATCACGTGGCTGATCATGCACTGATAACCTGGCTATCATCCACTGATCACGTGAGTCATCATGCAATCTTCTCGTGCATGATCATGCACTGATCACGTGTCTTAGCATGCACTAACCATGTTGCTGATCATGCAATCGTCAGGTGCCTATCATGCACTCATGCACTGATCACGGGCCTGTTCATGCACTGATCATGTGGCTGATCCTGCACTGATTACGTAGCTGATCATATACTGATCACGTGACTGTGCATGCACTGATAACGTGGCTGATCATGCCCTGATCACGAGGCTGATCATGCACTGATCACATGGCTGATCATACACTGATCACTTGCCTGATCATGCACTAATCACGTTGCGGAACATGCACTGATCACGTGGCTGATCATACACTGATCACGTGGCTGATAATGCACTGATCACGTGGCTATTATGCAATGTGACGTGGCTGAATCATGCACTGACAACGTGACTGATTATGCACTGATCGCCTAGCTATAATGCACTGATACATGACTGCGCATGTCATGATCATGTGACTGATCATGCACTAATCACGTTGCGGAACATGCACTGATACGTGGCTGATCATACACTGATCACGTGACTGAACATGCACTGATCACGTGCCTGATCATGCACTGATTGCGTAACTTCGCATGCAGTGATCTCGTGTCTGAATTGTGCTGATCATGTGACTAATCAAGAACTGATCATGTGGCTATAATGCACTGATCACGTGATGGGCACGCACGGAAAAATATGGATGACCAAACACTGATCACGTCACTGATCACGCACTGATCACGTGTCTGATCATGCACTGATCACGTGGCTGATCGTGCACTGATCACGTGGCTGATCATACTCTTATCAGTGAGTGTGCATGCACTGATCACGTGGCTGATCATGCACTGATCACGTGGCTGATCATGCACTGATCACGTGGGTGATCATGAACTGATCACGTGGCTGATCATGCACTGATCACATGAATGATCATGCACTAATCACGTTGTGGATCATGCACTGATCACGTGGCTGATAAGGCACTGATCACGTGGCTGATCATACTCTGAACACGAAGCTGAAAATACAGAGATCACGTGACTGCATGCACTGATCACTTGGCTATCATGCACTGATCACGTGTCTATCATGCACTGATCACGTGACTGCGCATTAACTGAAAACATACCTGTTCATGCACTGTTTACGTGGCTATCATGCACTGATCACGTGGCTGATCATGCATTGGTCACGTGGCTGATCATGCACTGATCATGTTGTGGATGATGCACTGATCACGTGACTGCGCATGCACGGATCATGTGGATGATCATACACTGATGACATTAACTGATCAGGCACTGATCACGTGACTGATCATTCACGGATCACGTGGCTATTATGCACTGATCACGGGACTGCACATGCAGTGTTCACGTAATTGTGGACAATGATCACGTGGCTATCATGCACTGATCACGTGGCTGATCATGCACTAATCACTTTGTGGACCATGCACTGATACGTGGCGGATCATACACTGATCACATGACTGATCATGCACTGATCACGTGCCTGATCATGCACTGATCCCGTGGCTGATCATGCACTGATCACGTTGCAGATCATGCACTCATCACGTGGCTGATCATACAGTGATCACGTGGCTGATCATGCACTGATCCAATGTATGATTCATACACTGATCACGTCGCTGACCATGCACAAATCCATTGCATATCATGCTCTCATCAGGTTGCTATCATGTACTGATCACGTGGCTGATCATACAGTGATCACGTGACTGACCATGCACTGATTACGTGGCTATCATGCATTGATCACTTTGCTGATCATGCACTGTTAACCTGGCTATAATACACTGATCTCGTGACTGATCATGCATCTTCACGTCCTGATCATGCACTGATCACGTGGCTGATCTTGCACTGATCACGTGGCTGATAATGCACTGATCACTTGACTGATCATGCACTGATCACGTGGCTGATCATGCACTGATCACGAAGCTGATAATACTCTGTTCACGTGAGTGTGCATGCACTGATCACGTGGCTGATCATGCACTGATCACGTGACTGATCATGCACTGATCACGTGGCTGATCATGCACTGATCACGAAGCTGATCATACTCTGATCACGTGAGTGTGCATGCACTGATCACATGGCTGATCATGCACTGATCACGTGTCTGATCATGCACTGATCACGTGGGTGATCATGAACTTATCATGTGGCTTATCATACACTGCTCACGTTGTTGATCATGCACTAATCACGTTGTGGATGATGCACTGGTCACGTGGCTGATCATACACTGATCACGTGGGTGATCATGAACTGATCACGTGGCTGATCATACACTGATCACATGAATGATCGTGCACTAATCACGTTGAGGATCATGCACTGATCACGTGGCTGGTCATGCACTGATCACGTGGCTGATCATACTCTGAACACGAAGCTGAAAATACACTGATCACGTGACTGCATGCACTGATCACATGGCTATCATGCACTGATACGTGTCTATCATGCACTGATCACGTGACTGCTGCATTAACTGAACACATACCTGTTATGCACTGTCTTACGTGGCTATCATGCACTGACCACGTGGCTGATCATGCATTGGTCACGTGGCTGATCATGCACTGATCACGTTGCGTATCATGCACTGATCACATGACGGCGCATGAACTGATCACGTGGATATTATACACTGATCAAGTGACAAATCATGCACTACTCACGTGACTGATCATGCACTGATCACGTGGCTATCATGCACTGATCACGTGACTGATCATGCACTAGACACGTCGCTATCATGCACTGATCACGTGGCTGTTCATACAGTGATCACGTGACTGATCATGCACTGATCACGTGCCTGATCATGCACTGATCACGAAGCTGATCATACTCCAATCACGTGAGTGTGCATGCACTGATCACGTGGCTGAACATGCACTAATCACGTTGTGGATGATGCACTGATCACGTGGCTGATCATACACTGATCACATGACTGATCATGAACTAATCACGTTGTGGATCATGCACTGATCACGTGGCTGTTCTTGCACTTATCACGTGGCTGATCATACAGTGATTACATGACTGATCATGCACTAATCACGTTGTGGATCATGCACTGATCACATGAATGTGCATGCATTGATCATGTGGCTGATCATGCACTGATCACGTGGCTGATCATGCACTGATCACGAAGCTGATCATACACTGATCACAGGACTGTGCATGCACTGATCATGTGGCTGATCATGCACTGATCACGTGGCTGATCAGGCACTGATCACGTGGCTGATCGTACTCTGAACACGAAGCTGAAAATACACTGATCACGAGACTGCATGCACTGATCACTTGACTGCGCATGCACTGATCACGTGGATGATAATACGCTGATCACTTGACTGCTTATGCACTAAAAAATGGCTGATCATGCACTGATCACATGACTGATCATGCACTGATCACTTGACTGATCATGCACTGATTAATCATGTGCTGGTCACGTGGCTATCAATGCACTGATCACTTGGCTGATCATACACTGATCACTGACTGATCATGCATAGATCACGTGACTATCATGCACTGATCACTTGAATGTGCATGCAATAATCACGTGGATGATCACGCATTTGTCACGTGGCTGATCATGCACTAATCACATGGCGGAACATGAACTGATCACGTGACTTAGCATGCAGTGATCTCCGTGTCTGAATTGGTGCTGATCATGTGACTAATCAAGAACTGATCACGTGGCTATAATGCACTGATCACGTGACTGCGCATGCACTGATCATGTGGATGATCATACACTGATGACGTTACTGATCAGGCACTGATCACGTGACTGATCATTCACTGATCACGTGGCTATTATGCACTGATCACGGGACTGCACATACAGTGTTCAAGTAATTGTAGACAATGATCACGTGGCTATCATGCACTGATCAGGTGTCTATCATGCACTGAACACGTGGCTGATCAAACACTGATCACGTGGCTGATCATGCACTGATCACGTGGCTGATCATGCCACTAATCAATTTGTGGATCATGCACTGATACGTGGCGGATCATACACTGATCACATGACTGATCATGCACTGGTCACGTGCCTGATCATGCACTGATCCTGTGGGCTGATCATGCACTGATCACGTTGCAGATCATGCACTCATCACGTGGCTGATCATACAATGATCACGTGGCTGATCATGCACTGATCACATGTATGATCGTACACTGATCACGTGCCTGATCATGCACAAATCCCATTGCATATCATGCTCTGATCAGGTTGCTATCATGTACTGATCACGTGGCTGATCATACAGTGATCACGTGACTGACCATGGCACTGATTACGTGGCTATCATGCACTGATCACGTGGCTGATCATGCACTGTTAACCTGGCTATAATACACTGATCTCGTGACTGATCATGCATTCTTCACGTGCCTGATCATGCACTGATCACGTGGCTGATCCTGCACTGATCACGTGGCTGATAATGCACTGATCACTTGACTGATCATGCACTGATCACGTGTCTGATCATGCACTGCTCACGTGACTGATCATGGATTGATCACGTGACTGATCATTGCACTGATCATGAGCCTGATCATGCACTGATCACGGGCCTGTTCATGCACTGATCACGTGGCTTGATCCTGCACTGATCACGAGGCTGATCATACACTGATCACGTGACTGTGGTATGCAATGATCACTTGGCTGATCATGTACTGATCACGTGGCTGATCATGCACTGATAACCTGGCTATCATCCACTGATCACGTGAGTCATCATGCAATCTTCTCGTGCATGATCATGCACTGATCACGTGTCTTAGCATGCACTAACCATGTTGCTGATCATGCAATGGTCAGGTGCCTATCATGCACTCATGCACTGATCACGGGCCTGTTCATGCACTGATCACGTGGCTGATCCTGCACTGATTACGTAGCTGATCATATACTGATCACGTGACTGTGCATGCACTGATAACCTGGCTGATCATGCCCTGATCACGAGGCTGATCATCCACTGATCACATGGCTGATCATACACTGCATCACTTGCCTGATCATGCACTAATCACGTTGCGGAACATGCACTGATCACGTGGCTGATCATACACTGATCACGTGCGCTGATTATGCCACTGATCACGTGGCTATCATGCAATGTTGACGTGGCTGATCATGCACTGACAACGTGACTGATTATGCACTGATCGCCTAGCTATAATGCACTGATCACATGACTGCGCATGTCATGATCATGTGACTGATCATGCACTAATCACGTTGCGGAACATGCACTGATCACGTGGCTGATCATACACTGATCACGTGACTGAACATGCACTAGTCACGTGGCTATCATGCACTGATCACGTGGCTGATCATACACTGATCACGTGCCTGATCATGCACTGATCACGTGCCTGATCATTCACTGATTGCGTAACTTCGCATGCAGTGATCTCGTGTCTGAATTGTGCTGATCATGTGACTAATCAAGAACTGATCATGTGGCTATAATGCACTGATCACGTGACTGGGCACGCACTGAAAATATGGATGACCATACACTGATCACGTCACTGATCACGCACTGATCACGAGACTGATCATGCACTGATCACGTGGCTGATCATGCACTGATCACGTGGCTGATCATACTCTGATCACGTGAGTGTGCATGCACTGATCACGTGGCTGATCATGCACTGATCACGTGGCTGATCATGCACTGATCACGTGGGTGATCATGAACTGATCACGTGGCTTATCATACACTGCTCACGTGGCTGATCATGCACTAATCACGTTGTGGATGATGCACTGGTCACGTGGCTGATCATACACTGATCACGTGGGTGATCATGAACTGATCACGTGGCTGATCATGCACTGATCACATGAATGATCATGCACTAATCACGTTGTGGATCATGCACTGATCACGTGGCTGATCAGGCACTGATCACGTGGCTGATCATACTCTGAACACGAAGCTGAAAATACAGAGATCACGTGACTGCATGCACTGATCACATGGCTATCATGCACTGATCACGTGTCTATGATGCACTGATCACGTGACTGCGCATTAACTGAACACATACCTGTTCATGCACTCTTTACGTGGCTATCATGCACTGATCACGTGGCTGATCATGCATTGGTCACGTGGCTGATCATGCACTGATCACGTTGTGGATGATGCACTGATCACCTGACTGCGCATGCACTGATCATGTGGATGATCATGCACTGATGACATTACTGATCAGGCACTGATCACGTGACTGATCATTCACGGATCACGTGGCTATTATGCACTGATCACGGGACTGCACATGCAGTGTTCACGTAATTGTATACAATGATCACGTGGCTATCATGCACTGATCACGTGTCTATCATGCACTGAACACGTGGCCGATCAAACACTGATCACGTGGCTGATCATGCACTGATAACGTGGTTGATCATGCACTAATCACTTTGTGGATCATGCACTGATACGTGGCGGATCATACACTGATCACATGACTGATCATGCACTGATCACGTGCCTGATCATGCACTGATCCCGTGGCTGATCATGCACTGATCACGTTGCAGATCATGCACTCATCACGTGGCTGATCATACAATGATCACGTGGCTGATCATGCACTGATCACATGTATGATCGTACACTGATCACGTCGCTGACCATGCACAAATCCCATTGCATATCATGCTCTGATCAGGTTGCTATCATGTACTGATCACGTGGCTGATCATACAGTGATCACGTGACTGACCATGCACTGATTACGTGGCTAGCATGCACTGATCACGTGGCTGATCATGCACTGTTAACCTGGCTATAAGACACTGATCTCGTGACTGATCATGCATTCTTCACGTGCCTGATCATGCACTGATAACGTGGCTGATCTTGCACTGATCACGTGGCTGATAATGCACTGATCACTTGACTGATCATGCACTGATCACGTGTCTGATCATGCACTACTCACGTGATTGATCATGGATTGATCACGTGACTGATCATGCACTGATCATGATTCTGATCATGCACTGATCACGGGCCTGTTCATGCACTGATCACGTGGCTGATCCTGCACTGATCACGAGGCTGATCATACACTGATCACGTGACTGTGCATGCAATGATCACTTGGCTGATCATGTACTGATCACGTGACTGATCATGCACTGATCATGATTCTGATCATGCACTGATCACGGGCCTGTTCATGCACTGATCACGTGGCTGATCCTGCACTGATCACGAGGCTGATCATACACTGATCACGTGACTGTGCATGCAATGATCACGTGGCTGATCCTGCACTGATCACGAGGCTGATCATACACTGATCACGTGACTGTGCATGCAATGATCACTTGGCTGATCATGTACTGATCACGTGGCTGATCATGCACTGATCACGTGACTGATTATGCACTGATCACATAGCTATCATGCACTGATCACATGACTTCGCATGCCATGATCACGTGACTGATCATGCACTGATCACGTGGCTATCATGCACTGATAATGTGGCTTATCATACATTGATCACCTAAATAATCATGCACTGATCACGTGGCAATCTTGCTCTGATCACGTGGTTGATCAGGCACTGATTACTTAGCTATCATGCAGTGATTACATGACTGCGCAAGAACTGATCACTTAGATATCATACACAGGACACGTGACAGATCATGCACTGATCACGTGACTGATCATGCACTGATCTGGTGGCTATCATGCACTGATCACGTGGTTGATCATACACTGATCACGTGACTGATCATGCACTGATCACCTGGCTATCATGCACTAATCACGTAGCTGATCTGGAACAGATCACGTGACTAATCATGCAGTGATCACGTCGCTATCATGCAATGATCTCGAGATTGCGCATGCACTGATCATATGGATGATCACACACTGATCACGTGACAGATCATGCACTGAACACGTGACTTATCATGCACTGATCACGTGACTGCACATGCACTGATCATGTGACTGAGCATGCACTGATCATGTAGCTGATCATGCACTGATCACGAAGTTGAGCATACACTGATCATGTGACTGAGCATGCACTGATCACGTAGCTGATCATGCACTGATCACGAAGTTGATCATACACTGATCACGTGAGTGTGCATGCACTGATCACGTGGCAGATAATGCAATGATCACGTGGCTGATCATGCACTGATCACGTAGCTCTCATGCACTGATCACATGTCAATCATGCCCGGATCCCGTCGCTGATCATGCACTGATCGCCTGACTGATCATGCACTAGTCACCTGGCTATCATGCACTAATCCCATGGCTGATCATACACTGATCACGTGGCTGATCATGCACTGATCTCGAAGCTGATCATACACTGATCACGTGAGTGTGCATGCAATGATCACATGGCTGATTATGCACTGATCACGTGGCTGATCATGCACTGATCACGTGGCTGATCATTCACTGATCTCGAAGCTGATCATACACTGATCACGTGAGTGTGCATGCAATGATCACATGGCTGATTATGCGCTGATCACGTTTCTGAACATGCTCTGATCCCGTGGGTGATCATTCACTTATCACGTGGCTTATCATACACTGATCACGTGGCTGATCATGCACTAATCACGTTGTGGATGATGCACTGGTCACGTGGCTGATCATACACTGATCACATGACTGATCATGCACTAATCACGTTGTGGATCATGCACTGATCACGTGGCTGATAATACACTGATTATGTGGCTGATCATACACTGATCACGTGGCTGATCATGCACTGATCACGTGGCTGATCATGCACTAATCACTTTGTGGATCATGCACTGATTACGTGGCAGATCATACACTGATCACATGACTGATCATGCACTGATCGCGTGCCTGATCATGCACTGTTCACGTGTTTATCGTGCACTGATCACGTGACTGCGCATTAACTGAACACATACCTGTTCATGCACTGTTTACGTGGATATCATGCACTGATCCCGTGGCTCATCATGCATTAATCACGTGACTGATCATGCACTGATCACGTGGCTATCATGCACTGATAACGTGGCTGATAATGCACTGATCACTTGACTGATCATGCACTGATCACGTGTCTGATCATGCACTACTCACGTGACTGATCATGGACTGATCACGTGACTGATCATGCACTGATCATGAGCCAGATCATGCACTGATCATGGGCCTGTTCATGCACTGATCACGTGGCTGATCCTGCACTGATCACGAGGCTGATCATACACTGATCACGTGACTGTGCATGCAATGATCACTTGGATGATCATGTACTAATCACGTGGATGATCATGCACTGATAACCTGGCTATCATCCACTGATCACGTGAGTGATCATGCACAATTCTCGTGCATGTTCATGCACTGATCACGTGGCTTATCATACACTGCTCACGTGGCTGATCATGCACTAATCACGTTGTGGATGATGCACTGATCACGTGGCTGATCATACACTGATCACGTGGGTGATCATGAACTGATCACGTGGCTGATCATACACTGATCAAATGATTGATCATGCACTAATCACGTTGTGGATCATGCACTGATCACGTGGCTGATCAGGCACTGATCACGTGGCTGATCATACTCTGAACACGAAGCTGAAAATACACTGATCATGTGACTGCATGCACTGATCACGTGTCTATCATGCACTGATCACGTGACTGCGCATTAACTGAACACATACCTGTTCATGCACTGTTTACGTGGCTATCATGCACTGATCACGTGGCTGATCATGCATTGGTCACGTGACTGATCATGCACTGATCACGTTGCGTATCATGCACTGATCACATGACGGCGCATGAACTGATCACGTGGATATTATACACTGATCAAGTGACAAATCATGCACTACTCACGTGACTGATCATGCACTGATCACGTGACTGATCATGCACTAGACACGTCGCTATCATGCACTGATCACGTGGCTGTTCATACAGTGATCACGTGACTGATCATGCACTGATCGCGTGCCTGATCATTCACTGATCAGGAAGCTGATCATACTCCAATCACGTGAGTGTGCATGCACTGATCACGTGGCTGATCATGCACTAATCACGTTGTGGATGATGCACTGATCACGTGGCTGATCATACACTGATCACAGGACTGATCATGAACTAATCACGTTGTGGATCATGCACTGATCACATTAATGTGCATGCATTGATCATGTGGCTGATCATGCACTGATCACGTGGCTGTTCATGCACTGATCACGAAGCTGATATTACACTGATCACAGGACTGTGCATGCACTGATCATGTGGCTGATCATGCACTGATCATGTGGCTGATGATACACTGATCACGTGGCTGATCAGGCACTGATCACGTGGCTGATCGTACTCTGAACACGAAGCTGAAAATACACTGATCACGAGACTGCATGCACTGATCACTTGACTGCGCATGCACTGATCACGTGGATGATAATACGCTGATCACTTGACTGCTTATGCACTAAAAAAATGGCTGATCATGCACTGATCACATGACTGATCATGCACTGATCACTTGACTGATCATGCACTGATTAATCATGTGCTGGTCACGTCGCTATCATGCACTGATCACTTGGCTGATCATACACTGATCACGTGACTGATCATGCATAGATCACGTGACTATCATGCACTGATCACTTGAATGTGCATGCAATAATCACGTGGATGATCACGCATTTGTCACGTGGCTGATCATGCACTAATCACATGGCGGAACATGAACTGATCACATGACTTAGCATGCAGTGATCTCGTGTCTGAATGGTGCTGATCATGTGACTAATCAAGAACTGATCACGTGGCTATAATGCACTGATCACGTGACTGCGCATGCACTGATCATGTGGATGATAATACACTGATGACGTTACTGATCAGGCACTGATCACGTGACTGATCATTCACTGATCACGTGGCTATCATGCACTGATCACGTGTCTATCATGCACTGAACACGTGGCTGATCAAACACTGATCACGTGGCTGATCATACTCTGATCACGTGAGTGTGCATGCACTGATCACGTGGGTGATCATGAACTGATCACGTGGCTGATCCTGCACTGATCACGAAGCTGATCATAGTCTGATCACGTGAGTGTGCATGCACTGATCACGTGGCTGATCATGCACTAATCACGTTGTGGATCATGCACTGATCACGTGGCTGATCAGGCACTGATCACGTGGCTGATCATACTCTGAACACGAAGCTGAAAATACACTGATCACGTGACTGCATGCACTGATCACATGGCTATCATGCACTGATCACGTGTCTGTCATGCACTGATCACGTGACTGCGCATTAACTGAACACATACCTGTTCATGCACTGTTTACGTGGCTATCATGCACTGATCACGTGGCTGATCATGCATTGGTCACGTGACTGATCATTCACTGATCACGTTGCGTATCATGCACTGATCACATGACGGCACATGAACTGATCACGTGGATATTATACACTGATCAAGTGACAAATCATGCACTAATCACGTGACTGATCATGCACTGATCACGTGGCTATCATGCACTGATCACGTGACTATTCATGCACGAGACACGTCGCTATCATGCACTGATCACGTGGCTGTTCATACAGTGATCACGTGACTGATCATGCACTGATCACGAAGCTGATCATACATCAATCACGTGAGTGTGCATGCACTGATCACGTGGCTGATCATGCACTGATCACGTGGCTTATCATACACTGCTCACGTGGCTGATTATGCACTAATCACGTTGTGGATGATGCACTAATCACGTTGTGGATGATGCACAGATCACGTGGCTGATCATACACTGATTACATGGGTGATCATGAACTGATCACGTGCTGATCATACACTGATCACATGAATGATCGTGCACTAATCACGTTGAGGATCATGCACTGATCACGTGGCTGATCAGGCACTGATCACTTGGCTGATCATACTCTGAACACGAAGCTGATAATACACTGATCACGTGACTGCATGCACTGATCACATAGCTATCATGCACTGATCACGTGTCTATAATGCACTGATAATGTGACTGCGCATTAACTGAACACATACCTGTTCATGCACTGTTTACGTGGCTATCATGCACTGATCACGTTGCTGATCATGCATTGGTCACGTGACTGATCATGCACTGATCACGTTGCGTATCATGCACTTATCACATGACTGCGCATGCCATGATCACGTGACTGATCATGCACTGATCACGTTGCGTATCATGCACTGATCACATGACGGTGCATGAACTGATCACGTGGATATTATACACTGATCAAGTGACAAATCATGCACTAATCACGTGACAGATCATGCACTGATCACGTGGCTAACATGCACTGATCACGTGACTGATCATGCACTAGACACGTCGCAATCATGCACTGATCACGTGGCTGTTCATACAGTGATCACGTGACTGATCATGCACTGATCATGTTCCTGATCATGCACTGATCACGAAGCTGATCATACTCCAATCACGTGAGTGTGCATGCACTGATCACGTGGCTGATCATGCACTGATCACGTGGCTGATCATGCACTGATCATGTGTCTGATCATGCACTGATAAAGTGGTTGATCATGCACTGATCACGTGGCTGAGCATGCACAAATCCCATTGCATATCATGCTCTGATCAGGTTGCTATCATGTACTGATCACGTGGCAGATCATACAGTGATCACGTGACTGACCATGCACTGATTACGTGGCTATCATGCACTGATCACGTGGCTGATCATGCACTGTTAACCCGGCTATAATACACTGATCTCGTGACTGATCATGCATTCTTCACGTGCCTGATCATGCACTGATCACGTGGCTGATCTTGCACTGATCACGTGGCTGATAATGCACTGATCACTTGACTGATCATGCACTGATCACGTGTCTGATCATGCACTACTCACGTGACTGATCATGGACTGATCACGTGACTGATCATGCACTGATCATGAGCCTGATCATGCACTGATCACGGGCCTGTTCATGCACTGATCACGTGGCTGATCCTGCACTGATCACGAGCCGGATCATACACTGATCACGTGAGTGTGCATGCACTGATCACGTGACTGATTATGCACTGATCACATAGCTATCATGCACTGATCACATGACTTCGAATGCCATGATCACGTGACTGATCATGCACTGATCACGTGGCTATCATGCACTGATAATGTCGCTTATCATACATTGATCACCAAAATAATCATGCACTGATCACGTGGCAATCTTGCTCTGATCACGTGGTTGATCAGGCACTAATCACTTAGCTATCATGCACTGATCACATGACTGCGCAAGAACTGATCACTTAGATATCATACACAGGACACGTGACAGATCATGCACTGATCACGTGACTGATCATGCACTGATCTGGTGGCTATCATGCATTGATCACGTGGTTGATCATACACTGATCATGTGACTGATCATGCACTGATCACCTGGCTATCAGGCACTAATCACGTAGCTGATCTGGAACAGATCACGTGACTAATCATGCAGTGATCACGTCGCTATCATGCACTGATCTCGAAATTGCACATGCACTGATCATATGGATGATCACACACTGATCACTTGACAGATTATGCACTGAACACGTGACTTATCATGCACTGATCACGTGACTGCACATGCACTGATCATGTGACTGAGCATGCACTGATCACGTAGCTAATCATGCACTGATCACGAAGTTGATCATACCCTGATCACGTGAGAGTGCATTCACTGATCACGTGGCGGATCATGCAATGATCACGTGGCTGATCATGCACTGATCACGTAGTTCTCATGCACTGATCACATGTCAATCATGCCCGGATCCCGTGGCTGATCATGCACTGATCGCCTGACTGATCATGCACTAGTCACCTGGCTCTCATGCCTAATCCCGTGGCTGATCATACACTGACCACGTGACTGATCATGCACTGATCACGTGGCTGATCATGCACTGATCTCCAAGCTGATCATACACTGATCACGTGAGTGTGCATTCAATGATCACATGGCTGATCATGCACTGATCACGTGGCTGAACATGCTCTGATCCCGTGGGTGATCATGCACTTATCACGTGGCTTATCATACACTGATCACGTGGCTGATCATGCACAAATCCCATTGCATATCATGCTCTGATCAGGTTGCTATCATGTACTGATCACGTGGCTGATCATACAGTGATCACGTGACTGACCATGCACTGATTACGTGGCTATCATGCACTGATCACGTGGCTGATCATGCACTGTTAACCTGGCTATAATACACTGATCTCGTGACTGATCATGCATTCTTCACGTGCCTGATCATGCACTGATCACGTGGCTGATCCTGCACTGATCACGTGGCTGATAATGCACTGATCACTTGACTGATCATGCACTGATCACGTGTCTGATCATGCACTGCTCACGTGACTGATCATGGATTGATCACGTGACTGATCATGCACTGATCATGAGCCTGATCATGCACTGATCACGGGCCTGTTCATGCACTGATCACGTGGCTGATCCTGCACTGATCACGAGGCTGATCATACACTGATCACGTGACTGTGTATGCAATGATCACTTGGCTGATCATGTACTGATCACGTGGCTGATCATGCACTGATAACCTGGCTATCATCCACTGATCACGTGAGTCATCATGCAATCTTCTCGTGCATGATCATGCACTGATCACGTGTCTTAGCATGCACTAACCATGTTGCTGATCATGCAATCGTCAGGTGCCTATCATGCACTCATGCACTGATCACGGGCCTGTTCATGCACTGATCATGTGGCTGATCCTGCACTGATTACGTAGCTGATCATATACTGATCACGTGACTGTGCATGCACTGATAACGTGGCTGATCATGCCCTGATCACGAGGCTGATCATGCACTGATCACATGGCTGATCATACACTGATCACTTGCCTGATCATGCACTAATCACGTTGCGGAACATGCACTGATCACGTGGCTGATCATACACTGATCACGTGGCTGATTATGCACTGATCACGTGGCTATTATGCAATGTTGACGTGGCTGATCATGCACTGACAACGTGACTGATTATGCACTGATCGCCTAGCTATAATGCACTGATCACATGACTGCGCATGTCATGATCATGTGACTGATCATGCACTAATCACGTTGCGGAACATGCACTGATACGTGGCTGATCATACACTGATCACGTGACTGAACATGCACTGATCACGTGCCTGATCATGCACTGATTGCGTAACTTCGCATGCAGTGATCTCGTGTCTGAATTGTGCTGATCATGTGACTAATCAAGAACTGATCATGTGGCTATAATGCACTGATCACGTGACTGGGCACGCACGGAAAATATGGATGACCATACACTGATCACGTCACTGATCACGCACTGATCACGTGACTGATCATGCACTGATCACGTGGCTGATCGTGCACTGATCACGTGGCTGATCATACTCTTATCACGTGAGTGTGCATGCACTGATCACGTGGCTGATCATGCACTGATCACGTGGCTGATCATGCACTGATCACGTGGGTGATCATGAACTGATCACGTGGCTGATCATGCACTGATCACATGAATGATCATGCACTAATCACGTTGTGGATCATGCACTGATCACGTGGCTGATAAGGCACTGATCACGTGGCTGATCATACTCTGAACACGAAGCTGAAAATACAGAGATCACGTGACTGCATGCACTGATCACTTGGCTATCATGCACTGATCACGTGTCTATCATGCACTGATCACGTGACTGCGCATTAACTGAACACATACCTGTTCATGCACTGTTTACGTGGCTATCATGCACTGATCACGTGGCTGATCATGCATTGGTCACGTGGCTGATCATGCACTGATCATGTTGTGGATGATGCACTGATCACGTGACTGCGCATGCACGGATCATGTGGATGATCATACACTGATGACATTACTGATCAGGCACTGATCACGTGACTGATCATTCACGGATCACGTGGCTATTATGCACTGATCACGGGACTGCACATGCAGTGTTCACGTAATTGTGGACAATGATCACGTGGCTATCATGCACTGATCACGTGGCTGATCATGCACTAATCACTTTGTGGACCATGCACTGATACGTGGCGGATCATACACTGATCACATGACTGATCATGCACTGATCACGTGCCTGATCATGCACTGATCCCGTGGCTGATCATGCACTGATCACGTTGCAGATCATGCACTCATCACGTGGCTGATCATACAGTGATCACGTGGCTGATCATGCACTGATCACATGTATGATCATACACTGATCACGTCGCTGACCATGCACAAATCCCATTGCATATCATGCTCTCATCAGGTTGCTATCATGTACTGATCACGTGGCTGATCATACAGTGATCACGTGACTGACCATGCACTGATTACGTGGCTATCATGCATTGATCACTTTGCTGATCATGCACTGTTAACCTGGCTATAATACACTGATCTCGTGACTGATCATGCATTCTTCACGTGCCTGATCATGCACTGATCACGTGGCTGATCTTGCACTGATCACGTGGCTGATAATGCACTGATCACTTGACTGATCATGCACTGATCACGTGGCTGATCATGCACTGATCACGAAGCTGATAATACTCTGTTCACGTGAGTGTGCATGCACTGATCACGTGGCTGATCATGCACTGATCACGTGACTGATCATGCACTGATCACGTGGCTGATCATGCACTGATCACGAAGCTGATCATACTCTGATCACGTGAGTGTGCATGCACTGATCACATGGCTGATCATGCACTGATCACGTGTCTGATCATGCACTGATCACGTGGGTGATCATGAACTTATCATGTGGCTTATCATACACTGCTCACGTTGTTGATCATGCACTAATCACGTTGTGGATGATGCACTGGTCACGTGGCTGATCATACACTGATCACGTGGGTGATCATGAACTGATCACGTGGCTGATCATACACTGATCACATGAATGATCGTGCACTAATCACGTTGAGGATCATGCACTGATCACGTGGCTGGTCATGCACTGATCACGTGGCTGATCATACTCTGAACACGAAGCTGAAAATACACTGATCACGTGACTGCATGCACTGATCACATGGCTATCATGCACTGATCACGTGTCTATCATGCACTGATCACGTGACTGCGCATTAACTGAACACATACCTGTTCATGCACTGTTTACGTGGCTATCATGCACTGACCACGTGGCTGATCATGCATTGGTCACGTGGCTGATCATGCACTGATCACGTTGCGTATCATGCACTGATCACATGACGGCGCATGAACTGATCACGTGGATATTATACACTGATCAAGTGACAAATCATGCACTACTCACGTGACTGATCATGCACTGATCACGTGGCTATCATGCACTGATCACGTGACTGATCATGCACTAGACACGTCGCTATCATGCACTGATCACGTGGCTGTTCATACAGTGATCACGTGACTGATCATGCACTGATCACGAAGCTGATCATACTCCAATCACGTGAGTGTGCATGCACTGATCACGTGGCTGAACATGCACTAATCACGTTGTGGATGATGCACTGATCACGTGGCTGATCATACACTGATCACATGACTGATCATGAACTAATCACGTTGTGGATCATGCACTGATCACGTGGCTGTTCTTGCACTTATCACGTGGCTGATCATACAGTGATTACATGACTGATCATGCACTAATCACGTTGTGGATCATGCACTGATCACATGAATGTGCATGCATTGATCATGTGGCTGATCATGCACTGATCACGTGGCTGATCATGCACTGATCACGAAGCTGATCATACACTGATCACAGGACTGTGCATGCACTGATCATGTGGCTGATCATGCACTGATCACGTGGCTGATCAGGCACTGATCACGTGGCTGATCGTACTCTGAACACGAAGCTGAAAATACACTGATCACGAGACTGCATGCACTGATCACTTGACTGCGCATGCACTGATCACGTGGATGATAATACGCTGATCACTTGACTGCTTATGCACTAAAAAAATGGCTGATCATGCACTGATCACATGACTGATCATGCACTGATCACTTGACTGATCATGCACTGATTAATCATGTGCTGGTCACGTGGCTATCATGCACTGATCACTTGGCTGATCATACACTGATCACGTGACTGATCATGCATAGATCACGTGACTATCATGCACTGATCACTTGAATGTGCATGCAATAATCACGTGGATGATCACGCATTTGTCACGTGGCTGATCATGCACTAATCACATGGCGGAACATGAACTGATCACGTGACTTAGCATGCAGTGATCTCGTGTCTGAATGGTGCTGATCATGTGACTAATCAAGAACTGATCACGTGGCTATAATGCACTGATCACGTGACTGCGCATGCACTGATCATGTGGATGATCATACACTGATGACGTTACTGATCAGGCACTGATCACGTGACTGATCATTCACTGATCACGTGGCTATTATGCACTGATCACGGGACTGCACATACAGTGTTCAAGTAATTGTAGACAATGATCACGTGGCTATCATGCACTGATCAGGTGTCTATCATGCACTAACACGTGGCTGATCAAACACTGATCACGTGGCTGATCATGCACTGATCACGTGGCTGATCATGCACTAATCAATTTGTGGATCATGCACTGATACGTGGCGGATCATACACTGATCACATGACTGATCATGCACTGGTCACGTGCCTGATCATGCACTGATCCTGTGGCTGATCATGCACTGATCACGTTGCAGATCATGCACTCATCTTGTGGCTGATCATACAATGATCACGTGGCTGATCATGCACTGATCACATGTATGATCGTACACTGATCACGTGCCTGATCATGCACAAATCCCATTGCATATCATGCTCTGATCAGGTTGCTATCATGTACTGATCACGTGGCTGATCATACAGTGATCACGTGACTGACCATGCACTGATTACGTGGCTATCATGCACTGATCACGTGGCTGATCATGCACTGTTAACCTGGCTATAATACACTGATCTCGTGACTGATCATGCATTCTTCACGTGCCTGATCATGCACTGATCACGTGGCTGATCCTGCACTGATCACGTGGCTGATAATGCACTGATCACTTGACTGATCATGCACTGATCACGTGTCTGATCATGCACTGCTCACGTGACTGATCATGGATTGATCACGTGACTGATCATGCACTGATCATGAGCCTGATCATGCACTGATCACGGGCCTGTTCATGCACTGATCACGTGGCTGATCCTGCACTGATCACGAGGCTGATCATACACTGATCACGTGACTGTGTATGCAATGATCACTTGGCTGATCATGTACTGATCATGTGGCTGATCATGCACTGATAACCTGGCTATCATCCACTGATCACGTGAGTCATCATGCAATCTTCTCGTGCATGATCATGCACTGATCACGTGTCTTAGCATGCACTAACCATGTTGCTGATCATGCAATGGTCAGGTGCCTATCATGCACTCATGCACTGATCACGGGCCTGTTCATGCACTGATCACGTGGCTGATCCTGCACTGATTACGTAGCTGATCATATACTGATCACGTGACTGTGCATGCACTGATAACGTGGCTGATCATGCCCTGATCACGAGGCTGATCATGCACTGATCACATGGCTGATCATACACTGATCACTTGCCTGATCATGCACTAATCACGTTGCGGAACATGCACTGATCACGTGGCTGATCATACACTGATCACGTGGCTGATTATGCACTGATCACGTGGCTATCATGCAATGTTGACGTGGCTGATCATGCACTGACAACGTGACTGATTATGCACTGATCGCCTAGCTATAATGCACTGATCACATGACTGCGCATGTCATGATCATGTGACTGATCATGCACTAATCACGTTGCGGAACATGCACTGATCACGTGGCTGATCATACACTGATCACGTGACTGAACATGCACTAGTAACATGGCTATCATGCACTGATCACGTGGCTGATCATACACTGATCACGTGCCTGATCATGCACTGATCACGTGCCTGATCATTCACTGATTGCGTAACTTCGCATGCAGTGATCTCGTGTCTGAATTGTGCTGATCATGTGACTAATCAAGAACTGATCATGTGGCTATAATGCACTGATCACGTGACTGGGCACGCACTGAAAATATGGATGACCATACACTGATCACGTCACTGATCACGCACTGATCACGAGACTGATCATGCACTGATCACGTGGCTGATCATGCACTGATCACGTGGCTGATCATACTCTGATCACGTGAGTGTGCATGCACTGATCACGTGGCTGATCATGCACTGATCACGTGGCTGATCATGCACTGATCACGTGGGTGATCATGAACTGATCACGTGGCTTATCATACACTGCTCACGTGGCTGATCATGCACTAATCACGTTGTGGATGATGCACTGGTCACGTGGCTGATCATACACTGATCACGTGGGTGATCATGAACTGATCACGTGGCTGATCATGCACTGATCACATGAATGATCATGCACTAATCACGTTGTGGATCATGCACTGATCACGTGGCTGATCAGGCACTGATCACGTGGCTGATCATACTCTGAACACGAAGCTGAAAATACAGAGATCACGTGACTGCATGCACTGATCACATGGCTATCATGCACTGATCACGTGTCTATGATGCACTGATCACGTGACTGCGCATTAACTGAACACATACCTGTTCATGCACTGTTTACGTGGCTATCATGCACTGATCACGTGGCTGATCATGCATTGGTCACGTGGCTGATCATGCACTGATCACGTTGTGGATGATGCACTGATCACCTGACTGCGCATGCACTGATCATGTGGATGATCATGCACTGATGACATTACTGATCAGGCACTGATCACGTGACTGATCATTCACGGATCACGTGGCTATTATGCACTGATCACGGGACTGCACATGCAGTGTTCACGTAATTGTAGACAATGATCACGTGGCTATCATGCACTGATCACGTGTCTATCATGCACTGAACACGTGGCTGATCAAACACTGATCACGTGGCTGACCATGCACTGATAACGTGGCTGATCATGCACTAATCACTTTGTGGATCATGCACTGATACGTGGCGGATCATACACTGATCACATGACTGATCATGCACTGATCACGTGCCTGATCATGCACTGATCCCGTGGCTGATCATGCACTGATCACGTTGCAGATCATGCACTCATCACGTGGCTGATCATACAATGATCACGTGGCTGATCATGCACTGATCACATGTATGATCGTACACTGATCACGTCGCTGACCATGCACAAATCCCATTGCATATCATGCTCTGATCAGGTTGCTATCATGTACTGATCACGTGGCTGATCATACAGTGATCACGTGACTGACCATGCACTGATTACGTGGCTATCATGCACTGATCACGTGGCTGATCATGCACTGTTAACCTGGCTATAAGACACTGATCTCGTGACTGATCATGCATTCTTCACGTGCCTGATCATGCACTGATAACGTGGCTGATCTTGCACTGATCACGTGGCTGATCATGCACTGATCACTTGACTGATCATGCACTGATCACGTGTCTGATCATGCACTACTCACGTGATTGATCATGGATTGATCACGTGACTGATCATGCACTGATCATGATTCTGATCATGCACTGATCACGGGCCTGTTCATGCACTGATCACGTGGCTGATCCTGCACTGATCACGAGGCTGATCATACACTGATCACGTGACTGTGCATGCAATGATCACTTGGCTGATCATGTACTGATCACGTGACTGATCATGCACTGATCATGATTCTGATCATGCACTGATCACGGGCCTGTTCATGCACTGATCACGTGGCTGATCCTGCACTGATCACGAGGCTGATCATACACTGATCACGTGACTGTGCATGCAATGATCACGTGGCTGATCCTGCACTGATCACGAGGCTGATCATACACTGATCACGTGACTGTGCATGCAATGATCACTTGGCTGATCATGTACTGATCACGTGGCTGATCATGCACTGATCACGTGACTGATTATGCACTGATCACATAGCTATCATGCACTGATCACATGACTTCGCATGCCATGATCACGTGACTGATCATGCACTGATCACGTGGCTATCATGCACTGATAATGTGGCTTATCATACATTGATCACCTAAATAATCATGCACTGATCACGTGGCAATCTTGCTCTGATCACGTGGTTGATCAGGCACTGATTACTTAGCTATCATGCAGTGATTACATGACTGCGCAAGAACTGATCACTTAGATATCATACACAGGACACGTGACAGATCATGCACTGATCACGTGACTGATCATGCACTGATCTGGTGGCTATCATGCACTGATCACGTGGTTGATCATACACTGATCACGTGACTGATCATGCACTGATCACCTGGCTATCATGCACTAATCACGTAGCTGATCTGGAACAGATCACGTGACTAATCATGCAGTGATCACGTCGCTATCATGCAATGATCTCGAGATTGCGCATGCACTGATCATATGGATGATCACACACTGATCACGTGACAGATCATGCACTGAACACGTGACTTATCATGCACTGATCACGTGACTGCACATGCACTGATCATGTGACTGAGCATGCACTGATCATGTAGCTGATCATGCACTGATCACGAAGTTGAGCATACACTGATCATGTGACTGAGCATGCACTGATCACGTAGCTGATCATGCACTGATCACGAAGTTGATCATACACTGATCACGTGAGTGTGCATGCACTGATCACGTGGCAGATAATGCAATGATCACGTGGCTGATCATGCACTGATCACGTAGCTCTCATGCACTGATCACATGTCAATCATGCCCGGATCCCGTCGCTGATCATGCACTGATCGCCTGACTGATCATGCACTAGTCACCTGGCTATCATGCACTAATCCCATGGCTGATCATACACTGATCACGTGGCTGATCATGCACTGATCTCGAAGCTGATCATACACTGATCACGTGAGTGTGCATGCAATGATCACATGGCTGATTATGCACTGATCACGTGGCTGATCATGCACTGATCACGTGGCTGATCATTCACTGATCTCGAAGCTGATCATACACTGATCACGTGAGTGTGCATGCAATGATCACATGGCTGATTATGCGCTGATCACGTTTCTGAACATGCTCTGATCCCGTGGGTGATCATTCACTTATCACGTGGCTTATCATACACTGATCACGTGGCTGATCATGCACTAATCACGTTGTGGATGATGCACTGGTCACGTGGCTGATCATACACTGATCACATGACTGATCATGCACTAATCACGTTGTGGATCATGCACTGATCACGTGGCTGATAATACACTGATTATGTGGCTGATCATACACTGATCACGTGGCTGATCATGCACTGATCACGTGGCTGATCATGCACTAATCACTTTGTGGATCATGCACTGATTACGTGGCAGATCATACACTGATCACATGACTGATCATGCACTGATCGCGTGCCTGATCATGCACTGTTCACGTGTTTATCGTGCACTGATCACGTGACTGCGCATTAACTGAACACATACCTGTTCATGCACTGTTTACGTGGATATCATGCACTGATCACGTGGCTCATCATGCATTAATCACGTGACTGATCATGCACTGATCACGTGGCTATCATGCACTGATAACGTGGCTGATAATGCACTGATCACTTGACTGATCATGCACTGATCACGTGTCTGATCATGCACTACTCACGTGACTGATCATGGACTGATCACGTGACTGATCATGCACTGATCATGAGCCAGATCATGCACTGATCATGGGCCTGTTCATGCACTGATCACGTGGCTGATCCTGCACTGATCACGAGGCTGATCATACACTGATCACGTGACTGTGCATGCAATGATCACTTGGATGATCATGTACTAATCACGTGGCTGATCATGCACTGATAACCTGGCTATCATCCACTGATCACGTGAGTGATCATGCACAATTCTCGTGCATGTTCATGCACTGATCACGTGGCTTATCATACACTGCTCACGTGGCTGATCATGCACTAATCACGTTGTGGATGATGCACTGATCACGTGGCTGATCATACACTGATCACGTGGGTGATCATGAACTGATCACGTGACTGATCATGCACTGATCACGTGGCTTAGCATGCAGTGATCTCGTGTCTGAATGGTGCTGATCATGTGACTAATCAAGAACTGATCACGTGGCTATAATGCACTGATCACGTGACTGCGCATGCACTGATCATGTGGATGATCATACACTGATGACGTTACTGATCAGGCACTGATCACGTGACTGATCATTCACTGATCACGTGGCTATCATGCACTGATCACGTGTCTATCATGCACTGAACACGTGGCTGATCAAACACTGATCACGTGGCTGATCATACTCTGATCACGTGAGTGTGCATGCACTGATCACGTGGGTGATCATGAACTGATCACGTGGCTGATCATACACTGCTCACGTGGCTGATCATGCACTAATTACGTTGTGGATGATGCACTGATCACGTGGCTGATCATACACTGATCACGTGGGTGATCATGAACTCTTCACATGGCTGATCATACACTGATCACATGAATGATCATGCACTAATCACGTTGTGGATCATGCACTGATCACGTGGCTGATCATACACTGATGACGTGGCTGATCTTGCACTTATCACGTGGCTGATCATACAGTGATTACATGAATGATCATGCACTAATCACGTTGTAGATTATACACTGATCACATGACTGTGCATGTATTGATCACGTGGCTGATCATGCAATGAACACGTGGCTGATCATACACTGATCACATTACTGATCATGCACTGTTCACGTGCCTGATCATTCACTGATCACGTGGCTGATCATGCACTGATCACGAAGCTGATCATACCCTGATCACATAACTGTGCATGCACTGATCACGTGGCTGATCATGCACTGATCATGTGGCTGATCATACACTGATCACGTGGCTGAACATACTCTGATCACGTGGCTGATCAGGCACTGATCACGTGGCTGATCATACTCTGAACATGAAGCTGAAAATACACTGATCACGTGACTGCATGCACTGATCACATGGCTATCATGCACTGATCACGTGTTTATCATGCACTGATCACGTGACTGCACATTCACTGAACACATACCTGTTCATGCACTGTTTACGTGGCTATCATGCACTGATCACGTGGCTCATCATGCATTAATCACGTGACTGATCATGCACTGATCTCGTTGCGTATCATGCACTGATCACATGAAGGTGCATGAACTGATCACGTGAATATTATACACTGATCACGTGGCTGATCATACACTGATCACGTGCCTGATCATGCACTGATCACGTGCCTGATCATGCACTGATTGCGTAACTTACCATGCAGTGATCTCGTGTCTGAATTGTGCTGATCATGTGACTAATCAAGAACTGATCACGTGGCTATAATGCACTGATCACGTGACTGCGCACGCACTGAAAATATGGATGACCATACACTGATCACGTCACTGATCATGCACTGATCACGTGACTGATCATGCACTGATCACGTGGCTGATCCTGCACTGATCACGAAGCTGATCATAGTCTGATCACGTGAGTGTGCATGCACTGATCACGTGGCTGATCATGCACTAATCACGTTGTGGATCATGCACTGATCACGTGGCTGATCAGGCACTGATCACGTGGCTGATCATACTCTGAACACGAAGCTGAAAATACACTGATCACGTGACTGCATGCACTGATCACATGGCTATCATGCACTGATCACGTGTCTGTCATGCACTGATCACGTGACTGCGCATTAACTGAACACATACCTGTTCATGCACTGTTTACGTGGCTATAATGCACTGATCACGTGGCTGATCATGCATTGGTCACGTGACTGATCATGCACTGATCACGTTGCGTATCATGCACTGATCACATGACGGCACATGAACTGATCACGTGGATATTATACACTGATCAAGTGACAAATCATGCACTAATCACGTGACTGATCATGCACTGATCACGTGGCTATCATGCACTGATCACGTGACTGATCATGCACGAGACACTTCGCTATCATTCACTGATCACGTGGCTGTTCATACAGTGATCACGTGACTGATCATGCACTGATCACGAAGCTGATCATACATCAATCACGTGAGTGTGCATGCACTGATCACGTGGCTGATCATGCACTGATCACGTGGCTTATCATACACTGCTCACGTGGCTGATTATGCACTAATCACGTTGTGGATGATGCACTAATCACGTTGTGGATGATGCACAGATCACGTGGCTGATCATACACTGATTACGTGGGTGATCATGAACTGATCACGTGCTGATCATACACTGATCACATGAATGATCGTGCACTAATCACGTTGAGGATCATGCACTGATCACGTGGCTGATCAGGCACTGATCACGTGGCTGATCATACTCTGAACACGAAGCTGATAATACACTGATCACGTGACTGCATGCACTGATCACATAGCTATCATGCACTGATCACGTGTCTATAATGCACTGATAATGTGACTGCGCATTAACTGAACACATAGCTGTTCATGCACTGTTTACGTGGCTATCATGCACTGATCACGTTGCTGATCATGCATTGGTCACGTGACTGATCATGCACTGATCACGTTGCGTATCATGCACTGATCACATGACTGCGCATGCCATGATCACGTGACTGATCATGCACTGATCACGTTGCGTATCATGCACTGATCACATGACGGTGCATGAACTGATCACGTGGATATTATACACTGATCAAGTGACAAATCATGCACTAATCACGTGACAGATCATGCACCGATCACGTGGCTAACATGCACTGATCACGTGACTGATCATGCACTAGACACGTCGCAATCATGCACTGATCACGTGGCTGTTCATACAGTGATCACGTGACTGATCATGCACTGATCATGTTCCTGATCATGCACTGATCACGAAGCTGATCATACTCCAATCACGTGAGTGTGCATGCACTGATCACGTGGCTGATCATGCACTGATCACGTGGCTGATCATGCACTGATCATGTGTCTGATCATGCACTGATAAAGTGGTTGATCATGCACTGATCACGTGGCTGAGCATGCACAAATCCCATTGCATATCATGCTCTGATCAGGTTGCTATCATGTACTGATCACGTGGAAGATCATACAGTGATCACGTGACTGACCATGCACTGATTACGTGGCTATCATGCACTGATCACGTGGCTGATCATGCACTGTTAACCTGGCTATAATACACTGATCTCGTGACTGATCATGCATTCTTCACGTGCCTGATCATGCACTGATCACGTGGCTGATCATGCACTACTCACGTGAATGATCATGGACTGATCACGTGACTGATCATGCACTGATCATGAGCCTGATCATGCACTGATCACGGGCCTGTTCATGCACTGATCACGTGGCTGATCCTGCACTGATCACGAGCCGGATCATACACTGATCACGTGAGTGTGCATGCACTGATCACGTGACTGATTATGCACTGATCACATAGCTATCATGCACTGATCACATGACTTCGAATGCCATGATCACGTGACTGATCATGCACTGATCACATGGCTATCATGCACTGATAATGTCGCTTATCATACATTGATCACCAAAATAATCATGCACTGATCACGTGGCAATCTTGCTCTGATCACGTGGTTGATCAGGCACTGATCACTTAGCCATCATGCACTGATCACATGACTTCCCAAGAACTGATCACTTAGATATCATACACAGGACCTGTGACAGATCATGCACTGATCACGTGACTGATCATGCACTGATCTGGTGGCTATCATGCATTGATCACGTGGTTGATCATACACTGATCACGTGACTGATCATGCACTGATCACCTGGCTATCAGGCACTAATCACGTAGCTGATCTGGAACAGATCACGTGACTAATCATGCAGTGATCACGTCGCTATCATGCACTGATCTCGAGATTGCACATGCACTGATCATATGGATGATCACACACTGATCACGTGACAGATTATGCACTGAACACGTGACTTATCATGCACTGATCACGTGACTGCACATGCACTGATCATGTGACTGAGCATGCACTGATCACGTAGCTAATCATGCACTGATCACGAAGTTGATCATACCCTGATCACGTGAGAGTGCATTCACTGATCACGTGGCGGATCATGCAATGATCACGTGGCTGATCATGCACTGATCACGTAGTTCTCATGCACTGATCACATGTCAATCATGCCCGGATCCCGTGGCTGATCATGTACTGATCGCCTGACTGATCATGCACTAGTCACCTGGCTCTCATGCCTAATCCCGTGGCTGATCATACACTGACCACGTGACTGATCATGCACTGATCACGTGGCTGATCATGCACTGATCTCCAAGCTGATCATACACTGATCACGTGAGTGTGCATTCAATGATCACATGGCTGATCATGCACTGATCACGTGGCTGAACATGCTCTGATCCCGTGGGTGATCATGCACTTATCACGTGGCTTATCATACACTGATCACGTGGCTGATCATGCACAAATCCCATTGCATATCATGCTCTGATCAGGTTGCTATCATGTACTGATCACGTGGCTGATCATACAGTGATCACGTGACTGACCATGCACTGATCACGTGGCTGATCATGCACTGTTAACCTGGCTATAATACACTGATCTCGTGACTGATCATGCATTCTTCACGTGCCTGATCCTGCACTGATCACGTGGCTGATAATGCACTGATCACTTGACTGATCATGCACTGATCACGTGTCTGATCATGCACTGCTCACGTGACTGATCATGGATTGATCACGTGACTGATCATGCACTGATCATGAGCCTGATCATGCACTGATCACGGGCCTGTTCATGCACTGATCACGTGGCTGATCCTGCACTGATCACGAGGCTGATCATACACTGATCACGTGACTGTGTATGCAATGATCACTTGGCTGATCATGTACTGATCACGTGGCTGATCATGCACTGATAACCTGGCTATCATCCACTGATCACGTGAGTCATCATGCAATCTTCTCGTGCATGATCATGCACTGATCACGTGTCTTAGCATGCACTAACCATGTTGCTGATCATGCAATGGTCAGGTGCCTATCATGCACTCATGCACTGATCACGGGCCTGTTCATGCACTGATCACGTGGCTGATCCTGCACTGATTACGTAGCTGATCATATACTGATCACGTGACTGTGCATGCACTGATAACGTGGCTGATAATGCCCTGATCACGAGGCTGATCATGCACTGATCACATGGCTGATCATACACTGATCACTTGCCTGATCATGCACTAATCACGTTGCGGAACATGCACTGATCACGTGGCTGATCATACACTGATCACGTGGCTGATTATGCACTGATCACGTGGCTATCATGCAATGTTGACGTGGCTGATCATGCACTGACAACGTGACTGATTATGCACTGATCGCCTAGCTATAATGCACTGATCACATGACTGCGCATGTCATGATCATGTGACTGATCATGCACTAATCACGTTGCGGAACATGCACTGATCACGTGGCTGATCATACACTGATCACGTGACTGAACATGCACTGATCACGTGCCTGATCATGCACTGATTGCGTAACTTCGCATGCAGTGATCTCGTGTCTGAATTGTGCTGATCATGTGACTAATCAAGAACTGATCATGTGGCTATAATGCACTGATCACGTGACTGGGCACGCACTGAAAATATGGATGAACATACACTGATCACGTCACTGATCACGCACTGATCACGTGACTGATCATGCACTGATCACGTGGCTGATCATTCACTGATCACGTGGCTGATCATACTCTTATCACGTGAGTGTGCATGCACTGATCACGTGGCTGATCATGCACTGATCACGTGGCTGATCATGCACTGATCACATGAATGATCATGCACTAATCACGTTGTGGATCATGCACTGATCACGTGGCTGATCAGGCACTGATCACGTGGCTGATCATACTCTGAACACGAAGCTGAAAATACAGAGATCACGTGACTGCATGCACTGATCACTTGGCTATCATGCACTGATCACGTGGCTGATCATGCACTTATCACGTGTGTGATCATGAACTGATCACGTGGCTTATCATACACTGCTCACGTGGCTGATCATGCACTAATCACGTTGTGGATGATGCACTGATCACGTGGCTGATCATACACTGATCACGTGGGTGATCATGAACTGATCACGTGGCTGATCATACACTGATCAAATGATTGATCATGCACTAATCACGTTGTGGATCATGCACTGATCACGTGGCTGATCAGGCACTGATCACGTGGCTGATCATACTCTGAACACGAAGCTGAAAATACAGAGATCACGTGACTGCATGCACTGATCACTTGGCTATCATGCACTGATCACGTGTCTATCATGCACTGATCACGTGACTGCGCATTAACTGAACACATACCTGTTCATGCACTGTTTACGTGGCTATCATGCACTGATCACGTGGCTGATCATGCATTGGTCACGTGGCTGAGCATGCACTGATCACATTGTGGATGATGCACTGATCACGTGACTGCGCATGCACGGATCATGTGGATGATCATACACTGATGACATTACTGATCATGCACTGATCCCGTGGCTGATCATGCACTGATCACGTTGCAGATCATGCACTCATCACGTGGCTGATCATACAATGATCACGTGGCTGATCATGCACTGATCACATGTATGATCGTACACTGATCACGTCCCTGACCATGCACAAATCCCATTGCATATCATGCTCTGATCAGGTTGCTATCATGTACTGATCACGTGGCTGATCATACAGTGATCACGTGACTGACCATGCACTGATTACGTGGCTATCATGCATTGATCACTTTGCTGATCATGCACTGTTAACCTGGCTATAATACACTGATCACGTGACTGATCATGCATTCTTCACGTGCCTGATCATGCACTGATCACGTGGCTGATCTTGCACTGATCACGTGGCTGATAATGCACTGATCACTTGACTGATCATGCACTGATCACGTGGCTGATCATGCACTGATCACGAAGCTGATAATACTCTGTTCACGTGAGTGTGCATGCACTGATCACGTGGCTGATCATGCACTGATCACGTGACTGATCATGCACTGATCACGTGGCTGATCATGCACTGATCACGAAGCTGATCATACTCTGATCACGTGAGTGTGCATGCACTGATCACATGGCTGATCATGCACTGATCACGGGTCTGATCATGCACTGATCACGTGGGTGATCATGAACTTATCATGTGGCTTATCATACACTGCTCACCTTGTTGATCATGCACTAATCACGTTGTGGATGATGCACTGGTCACGTGGCTGATCATACACTGATCACGTGGGTGATCATGAACTGATCACGTGGCTGATCATACACTGATCACATGAATGTTCGTGCACTAATCACGTTGAGGATCATGCACTGATCACGTGACTGCATGCACTGATCACATGGCTATCATGCACTGATCACGTGTCTATCATGCACTGATCACGTGACTGCGCATTAACTGAACACATACCTGTTCATGCACTGTTTACGTGGCTATCATGCACTGATCACGTGGCTGATCATGCATTGGTCACGTGGCTGATCATGCACTGATCACGTTGCGTATCATGCACTGATCACATGACGGCGCATGAACTGATCACGTGGATATTATTCACTGATCAAGTGACAAATCATGCACTACTCACGTGACTGATCATGCACTGATCACGTGGCTATCATGCACTGATCACGTGACTGATCATGCACTAGACACGTTGCTATCATTCACTGATCACGTGGCTGTTCATACAGTGATCACGTGACTGATCATGCACTGATCACGTGCCTGATCATGCACTGATCACGAAGCTGATCATACTCCAATCACGTGAGTGTGCATGCACTGATCACGTGGCTGAACATGCACTAATCACGTTGTGGATGATGCACTGATCACGTGGGTGATCATACACTGATCACATGACTGATCATGAACTAATCACGTTGTGGATCATGCACTGATCACGTGGCTGTTCTTGCACTTATCACGTGGCTGATCATACAGTGATTACATGACTGATCATGCACTAATCACGTTGTGGATCATGCACTGATCACATGAATGTGCATGCATTGATCATGTGGCTGATCATGCACTGATCACGTGGCTGATCATGCACTGATCACGAAGCTGATCATACACTGATCACAGGACTGTGCATGCACTGATCATATGGCTGATCATGCACTGATCATGTGGCTGATGATACACTGATCACGTGGCTGATCAGGCACTGATCACGTGGCTGATCGTACTCTGAACACGAAGCTGAAAATACACTGATCACGAGACTGCATGCACTGATCACTTGACTGCGCATGCACTGATCACGTGGATGATAATACGCTGATCACTTGACTGCTTATGCACTAAAAAAATGGCTGATCATGCACTGATCACATGACTGATCATGCACTGATCACTTGACTGATCACGCACTGATTAATCATGTGCTGGTCACGTGGCTATCATGCACTGATCACTTGGCTGATCATACACTGATCACGTGACTGATCATGCATAGATCACGTGACTATCATGCACTGATCACTTGAATGTGCATGCAATAATCACGTGGATGATCACGCATTTATCACGTGGCTGATCATGCACTAATCACATGGCGGAACATGAACTGATCACGTGACTTAGCATGCAGTGATCTCGTGTCTGAATGGTGCTGATCATGTGACTAATCAAGAACTGATCACGTGGCTATAATGCACTGATCACGTGACTGCGCATGCACTGATCATGTGGATGATCATACACTGATGACGTTACTGATCAGGCACTGATCACGTGACTGATCATTCACTGATCACGTGGCTATTATGCACTGATCACGGGACTGCACATACAGTGTTCACGTAATTGTAGACAATGATCACGTGGCTATCATGCACTGATCAGGTGTCTATCATGCACTGAACACGTGGCTGATCAAACACTGATCACGTGGCTGATCATGCACTGATCACGTGGCTGATCATGCACTAATCAATTTGTGGATCATGCACTGATACGTGGCGGATCATACACTGATCACATGACTGATCATGCACTGGTCACGTGCCTGATCATGCACTGATCCTGTGGCTGATCATGCACTGATCACGTTGCAGATCATGCACTCATCACGTGGCTGATCATACAATGATCACGTGGCTGATCATGCACTGATCACATGTATGATCGTACACTGATCACGTGGCTGATCATGCACAAATCCCATTGCATATCATGCTCTGATCAAGTTGCTATCATGTACTGATCACGTGGCTGATCATACAGTGATCACGTGACTGACCATGCACTGATTACGTGGCTATCATGCACTGATCACGTGGCTGATCATGCACTGTTAACCTGGCTATAATACACTGATCTCGTGACTGATCATGCATTCTTCACGTGCCTGATCATGCACTGATCACGTGGCTGATCCTGCACTGATCACGTGGCTGATAATGCACTGATCACTTGACTGATCATGCACTGATCACGTGTCTGATCATGCACTGCTCACGTGACTGATCATGGATTGATCACGTGACTGATCATGCACTGATCATGAGCCTGATCATGCACTGATCACGGGCCTGTTCATGCACTGATCACGTGGCTGATCCTGCACTGATCACGAGGCTGATCATACACTGATCACGTGACTGTGTATGCAATGATCACTTGGCTGATCATGTACTGATCATGTGGCTGATCATGCACTGATAACCTGGCTATCATCCACTGATCACGTGAGTCATCATGCAATCTTCTCGTGCATGATCATGCACTGATCACGTGTCTTAGCATGCACTAACCATGTTGCTGATCATGCAATGGTCAGGTGCCTATCATGCACTCATGCACTGATCACGGGCCTGTTCATGCACTGATCACGTGGCTGATCCTGCACTGATTACGTAGCTGATCATATACTGATCACGTGACTGTGCATGCACTGATAACCTGGCTGATCATGCCCTGATCACGAGGCTGATCATGCACTGATCACATGGCTGATCATACACTGATCACTTGCCTGATCATGCACTAATCACGTTGCGGAACATGCACTGATCACGTGGCTGATCATACACTGATCACGTGGCTGATTATGCACTGATCACGTGGCTATCATGCAATGTTGACGTGGCTGATCATGCACTGACAACGTGACTGATTATGCACTGATCGCCTAGCTATAATGCACTGATCACATGACTACGCATGTCATGATCATGTGACTGATCATGCACTAATCACGTTGCGGAACATGCACTGATCACGTGGCTGATCATACACTGATCACGTGACTGAACATGCACTAGTCACGTGGCTATCATGCACTGATCACGTGGCTGATCATACACTGATCACGTGCCTGATCATGCACTGATCACGTGCCTGATCATTCACTGATTGCGTAACTTCGCATGCAGTGATCTCGTGTCTGAATTGTGCTGATCATGTGACTAATCAAGAACTGATCATGTGGCTATAATGCACTGATCACGTGACTGGGCACGCACTGAAAATATGGAAGACCATACACTGATCACGTCACTGATCACGCACTGATCACGAGACTGATCATGCACTGATCACGTGGCTGATCATGCACTGATCACGTGGCTGATCATACTCTGATCACGTGAGTGTGCATGCACTGACACGTGGCTGATCATGCACTGATCACGTGGCTGATCATGAACTGATCACGTGGCTGATCATGCACTGATCACATGAATGATCATGCACTAATAACGTTGTGGATCATGCACTGATCACGTGGCTGATCAGGCACTGATCACGTGGCTGATCATACTCTGAACACGAAGCTGAAAATACAGAGATCACGTGACTGCATGCACTGATCACATGGCTATCATGCACTGATCACGTGTCTATGATGCACTGATCACGTGACTGCGCATTAACTGAACACATACCTGTTCATGCACTGTTTACGTGGCTATCATGCACTGATCACGTGGCTGATCATGCATTGGTCACGTGGCTGATCATGCACTGATCACGTTGTGGATGATGCACTGATCACGTGACTGCGCATGCACTGATCATGTGGATGATCATACACTGATGACATTACTGATCAGGCACTGATCACGTGACTGATCATTCACGGATCACGTGGCTATTATGCACTGATCACGGGACTGCACATGCAGTGTTCACGTAATTGTAGACAATGATCACGTGGCTATCATGCACTGATCACGTGTCTATCATGCACTGAACACGTGGCTGATCAAACACTGATCACGTGGCTGATCATGCACTGATCACGTGGCTGATCATGCACTAATCACTTTGTGGATCATGCACTGATACGTGACGGATCATACACTGATCACATGACTGATCATGCACTGATCACGTGCCTGATCATGCACTGATCCCGTGGCTGATCATGCACTGATCACGTTGCAGATCATGCACTCATCACGTGGCTGATCATACAATGATCACGTGGCTGATCATGCACTGATCACATGTATGATCGTACACTGATCACGTCGCTGACCATGCACATATCCCATTGCATATCATGCTCTGATCAGGTTGCTATCATGTACTGATCACGTGGCTGATCATACAGTGATTACGTGACTGACCATGCACTGATTACGTGGCTAGCATGCACTGATCACGTGGCTGATCATGCACTGTTAACCTGGCTATAAGACACTGATCTCGTGACTGATCATGCATTCTTCACGTGCCTGATCATGCACTGATCACGTGGCTGATCTTGCACTGATCACGTGGCTGATAATGCACTGATCATGATTCTGATCATGCACTGATCACGGGCCTGTTCATGCACTGATCACGTGGCTGATCCTGCACTGATCACGAGGCTGATCATACACTGATCACGTGACTGTGCATGCAATGATCACTTGGCTGATCATGTACTGATCACGTGGCTGATCATGCACTGATCACATGTATGATCGTACACTGATCACGTGGCTGATCATGCACAAATCCCATTGCATATCATGCTCTGATCAGGTTGCTATCATGTACTGATCACGTGGCTGATCATACAGTGATCACGTGACTGACCATGCACTGATTACGTGGCTATCATGCACTGATCACGTGGCTGATCATGCACTGTTAACCTGGCTATAATACACTGATCTCGTGACTGATCATGCATTCTTCACGTGCCTGATCATGCACTGATCACGTGGCTGATCCTGCACTGATCACGTGGCTGATAATGCACTGATCACTTGACTGATCATGCACTGATCACGTGTCTGATCATGCACTGCTCACGTGACTGATCATGGATTGATCACGTGACTGATCATGCACTGATCATGAGCCTGATCATGCACTGATCACGGGCCTGTTCATGCACTGATCACGTGGCTGATCCTGCACTGATCACGAGGCTGATCATACACTGATCACGTGACTGTGTATGCAATGATCACTTGGCTGATCATGTACTGATCATGTGGCTGATCATGCACTGATAACCTGGCTATCATCCACTGATCACGTGAGTCATCATGCAATCTTCTCGTGCATGATCATGCACTGATCACGTGTCTTAGCATGCACTAACCATGTTGCTGATCATGCAATGGTCAGGTGCCTATCATGCACTCATGCACTGATCACGGGCCTGTTCATGCACTGATCACGTGGCTGATCCTGCACTGATTACGTAGCTGATCATATACTGATCACGTGACTGTGCATGCACTGATAACCTGGCTGATCATGCCCTGATCACGAGGCTGATCATGCACTGATCACATGGCTGATCATACACTGATCACTTGCCTGATCATGCACTAATCACGTTGCGAAACATGCACTGATCACGTGGCTGATCATACACTGATCACGTGGCTGATTATGCACTGATCACGTGGCTATCATGCAATGTTGACGTGGCTGATCATGCACTGACAACGTGACTGATTATGCACTGATCGCCTAGCTATAATGCACTGATCACATGACTACGCATGTCATGATCATGTGACTGATCATGCACTAATCACGTTGCGGAACATGCACTGATCACGTGGCTGATCATACACTGATCACGTGACTGAACATGCACTAGTCACGTGGCTATCATGCACTGATCACGTGGCTGATCATACACTGATCACGTGCCTGATCATGCACTGATCACGTGCCTGATCATTCACTGATTGCGTAACTTCGCATGCAGTGATCTCGTGTCTGAATTGTGCTGATCATGTGACTAATCAAGAACTGATCATGTGGCTATAATGCACTGATCACGTGACTGATCATGCACTGATCATGAGCCTGATCATGCACTGATCACGGGCCTGTTCATGCACTGATCACGTGCCTGATCATGCACTGATCCCGTGGCTGATCATGCACTGATCACGTTGCAGATCATGCACTCATCACGTGGCTGATCATACAATGATCACGTGGCTGATCATGCACTGATCACATGTATGATCGTACACTGATCACGTCGCTGACCATGCACAAATCCCATTGCATATCATGCTCTGATCAGGTTGCTATCATGTACTGATCACGTGGCTGATCATACAGTGATCACGTGACTGACCATGCACTGATTACGTGGCTATCATGCACTGATCACGTGGCTGATCATGCACTGTTAACCTGGCTATAAGACACTGATCTCGTGACTGATCATGCATTCTTCACGTGCCTGATCATGCACTGATCACGTGGCTGATCTTGCACTGATCACGTGGCTGATAATGCACTGATCATGATTCTGATCATGCACTGATCACGGGCCTGTTCATGCACTGATCACGTGGCTGATCCTGCACTGATCACGAGGCTGATCATACACTGATCACGTGACTGTGCATGCAATGATCACTTGGCTGATCATGTACTGATCACGTGGCTGATCATGCACTGATCACGTGACTGATTATGCACTGATCACATAGCTATCATGCACTGATCACATGACTTCGCATGCCATGATCACGTGACTGATCATGCACTGATCACGTGGCTATCATGCACTGATAATGTGGCTTATCATACATTGATCACCTAAATAATCATGCACTGATCACGTGGCAATCTTGCTCTGATCACGTGGTTGATCAGGCACTGATTACTTAGCTATCATGCAGTGATTACATGACTGCGCAAGAACTGATCACTTAGATATCATACACAGGACACGTGACAGATCATGCACTGATCACGTGACTGATCATGCACTGATCTGGTGGCTATCATGCACTGATCACGTGGTTGATCATACACTGATCACGTGACTGATCATGCACTGATCACCTGGCTATCAGGCACTAATCACGTAGCTGATCTGGAACAGATCACGTGACTAATCATGCAGTGATCACGTCGCTATCATGCAATGATCTCGAGATTGCGCATGCACTGATCATATGGATGATCACACACTGATCACGTGACAGATCATGCACTGAACACGTGACTTATCATGCACTGATCACGTGACTGCACATGCACTGATCATGTGACTGAGCATGCACTGATCATGTAGCTGATCATGCACTGATCACGAAGTTGAGCATACACTGATCATGTGACTGAGCATGCACTGATCACGTAGCTGATCATGCACTGATCACGAAGTTGATCATACACTGATCACGTGAGTGTGCATGCACTGATCACGTGGCAGATAATGCAATGATCACGTGGCTGATCATGCACTGATCACGTAGCTCTCATGCACTGATCACATGTCAATCATGCCCGGATCCCGTCGCTGATCATGCACTGATCGCCTGACTGATCATGCACTAGTCACCTGGCTATCATGCACTAATCCCATGGCTGATCATACACTGCTCACGTGGCTGATCATGCACTGATCTCGAAGCTGATCATACACTGATCATGTGAGTGTGCATGCAATGATCACATGGCTGATTATGCACTGATCACGTGGCTGATCATGCACTGATCACGTGGCTGATCATTCACTGATCTCGAAGCTGATCATACACTGATCACGTGAGTGTGCATGCAATGATCACATGGCTGATTATGCGCTGATCACGTTTCTGAACATGCTCTGATCCCGTGGGTGATCATTCACTTATCACGTGGCTTATCATACACTGATCACGTGGCTGATCATGCACTAATCACGTTGTGGATGATGCACTGGTCACGTGGCTGATCATACACTGATCACATGACTGATCATGCACTAATCACGTTGTGGATCATGCACTGATCACGTGGCTGATAATACACTGATTATGTGGCTGATCATACACTGATCACGTGGCTGATCATGCACTGATCACGTGGCTGATCATGCACTGATCACGAAGCTGATCATACACTGATCACAGGACTGTGCATGCACTGATCATATGGCTGATCATGCACTGATCATGTGGCTGATGATACACTGATCACGTGGCTGATCAGGCACTGATCACGTGGCTGATCGTACTCTGAACACGAAGCTGAAAATACACTGATCACGAGACTGCATGCACTGATCACTTGACTGCGCATGCACTGATCACGTGGATGATAATACGCTGATCACTTGACTGCTTATGCACTAAAAAAATGGCTGATCATGCACTGATCACATGACTGATCATGCACTGATCACTTGACTGATCACGCACTGATTAATCATGTGCTGGTCACGTGGCTATCATGCACTGATCACTTGGCTGATCATACACTGATCACGTGACTGATCATGCATAGATCACGTGACTATCATGCACTGATCACTTGAATGTGCATGCAATAATCACGTGGATGATCACGCATTTATCACGTGGCTGATCATGCACTAATCACATGGCGGAACATGAACTGATCACGTGACTTAGCATGCAGTGATCTCGTGTCTGAATGGTGCTGATCATGTGACTAATCAAGAACTGATCACGTGGCTATAATGCACTGATCACGTGACTGCGCATGCACTGATCATGTGGATGATCATACACTGATGACGTTACTGATCAGGCACTGATCACGTGACTGATCATTCACTGATCACGTGGCTATTATGCACTGATCACGGGACTGCACATACAGTGTTCACGTAATTGTAGACAATGATCACGTGGCTATCATGCACTGATCAGGTGTCTATCATGCACTGAACACGTGGCTGATCAAACACTGATCACGTGGCTGATCATGCACTGATCACGTGGCTGATCATGCACTAATCAATTTGTGGATCATGCACTGATACGTGGCGGATCATACACTGATCACATGACTGATCATGCACTGGTCACGTGCCTGATCATGCACTGATCCTGTGGCTGATCATGCACTGATCACGTTGCAGATCATGCACTCATCACGTGGCTGATCATACAATGATCACGTGGCTGATCATGCACTGATCACATGTATGATCGTACACTGATCACGTGGCTGATCATGCACAAATCCCATTGCATATCATGCTCTGATCAAGTTGCTATCATGTACTGATCACGTGGCTGATCATACAGTGATCACGTGACTGACCATGCACTGATTACGTGGCTATCATGCACTGATCACGTGGCTGATCATGCACTGTTAACCTGGCTATAATACACTGATCTCGTGACTGATCATGCATTCTTCACGTGCCTGATCATGCACTGATCACGTGGCTGATCCTGCACTGATCACGTGGCTGATAATGCACTGATCACTTGACTGATCATGCACTGATCACGTGTCTGATCATGCACTGCTCACGTGACTGATCATGGATTGATCACGTGACTGATCATGCACTGATCATGAGCCTGATCATGCACTGATCACGGGCCTGTTCATGCACTGATCACGTGGCTGATCCTGCACTGATCACGAGGCTGATCATACACTGATCACGTGACTGTGTATGCAATGATCACTTGGCTGATCATGTACTGATCATGTGGCTGATCATGCACTGATAACCTGGCTATCATCCACTGATCACGTGAGTCATCATGCAATCTTCTCGTGCATGATCATGCACTGATCACGTGTCTTAGCATGCACTAACCATGTTGCTGATCATGCAATGGTCAGGTGCCTATCATGCACTCATGCACTGATCACGGGCCTGTTCATGCACTGATCACGTGGCTGATCCTGCACTGATTACGTAGCTGATCATATACTGATCACGTGACTGTGCATGCACTGATAACCTGGCTGATCATGCCCTGATCACGAGGCTGATCATGCACTGATCACATGGCTGATCATACACTGATCACTTGCCTGATCATGCACTAATCACGTTGCGGAACATGCACTGATCACGTGGCTGATCATACACTGATCACGTGGCTGATTATGCACTGATCACGTGGCTATCATGCAATGTTGACGTGGCTGATCATGCACTGACAACGTGACTGATTATGCACTGATCGCCTAGCTATAATGCACTGATCACATGACTACGCATGTCATGATCATGTGACTGATCATGCACTAATCACGTTGCGGAACATGCACTGATCACGTGGCTGATCATACACTGATCACGTGACTGAACATGCACTAGTCACGTGGCTATCATGCACTGATCACGTGGCTGATCATACACTGATCACGTGCCTGATCATGCACTGATCACGTGCCTGATCATTCACTGATTGCGTAACTTCGCATGCAGTGATCTCGTGTCTGAATTGTGCTGATCATGTGACTAATCAAGAACTGATCATGTGGCTATAATGCACTGATCACGTGACTGGGCACGCACTGAAAATATGGAAGACCATACACTGATCACGTCACTGATCACGCACTGATCACGAGACTGATCATGCACTGATCACGTGGCTGATCATGCACTGATCACGTGGCTGATCATACTCTGATCACGTGAGTGTGCATGCACTGACACGTGGCTGATCATGCACTGATCACGTGGCTGATCATGAACTGATCACGTGGCTGATCATGCACTGATCACATGAATGATCATGCACTAATAACGTTGTGGATCATGCACTGATCACGTGGCTGATCAGGCACTGATCACGTGGCTGATCATACTCTGAACACGAAGCTGAAAATACAGAGATCACGTGACTGCATGCACTGATCACATGGCTATCATGCACTGATCACGTGTCTATGATGCACTGATCACGTGACTGCGCATTAACTGAACACATACCTGTTCATGCACTGTTTACGTGGCTATCATGCACTGATCACGTGGCTGATCATGCATTGGTCACGTGGCTGATCATGCACTGATCACGTTGTGGATGATGCACTGATCACGTGACTGCGCATGCACTGATCATGTGGATGATCATACACTGATGACATTACTGATCAGGCACTGATCACGTGACTGATCATTCACGGATCACGTGGCTATTATGCACTGATCACGGGACTGCACATGCAGTGTTCACGTAATTGTAGACAATGATCACGTGGCTATCATGCACTGATCACGTGTCTATCATGCACTGAACACGTGGCTGATCAAACACTGATCACGTGGCTGATCATGCACTGATCACGTGGCTGATCATGCACTAATCACTTTGTGGATCATGCACTGATACGTGACGGATCATACACTGATCACATGACTGATCATGCACTGATCACGTGCCTGATCATGCACTGATCCCGTGGCTGATCATGCACTGATCACGTTGCAGATCATGCACTCATCACGTGGCTGATCATACAATGATCACGTGGCTGATCATGCACTGATCACATGTATGATCGTACACTGATCACGTCGCTGACCATGCACATATCCCATTGCATATCATGCTCTGATCAGGTTGCTATCATGTACTGATCACGTGGCTGATCATACAGTGATTACGTGACTGACCATGCACTGATTACGTGGCTAGCATGCACTGATCACGTGGCTGATCATGCACTGTTAACCTGGCTATAAGACACTGATCTCGTGACTGATCATGCATTCTTCACGTGCCTGATCATGCACTGATCACGTGGCTGATCTTGCACTGATCACGTGGCTGATAATGCACTGATCATGATTCTGATCATGCACTGATCACGGGCCTGTTCATGCACTGATCACGTGGCTGATCCTGCACTGATCACGAGGCTGATCATACACTGATCACGTGACTGTGCATGCAATGATCACTTGGCTGATCATGTACTGATCACGTGGCTGATCATGCACTGATCACATGTATGATCGTACACTGATCACGTGGCTGATCATGCACAAATCCCATTGCATATCATGCTCTGATCAGGTTGCTATCATGTACTGATCACGTGGCTGATCATACAGTGATCACGTGACTGACCATGCACTGATTACGTGGCTATCATGCACTGATCACGTGGCTGATCATGCACTGTTAACCTGGCTATAATACACTGATCTCGTGACTGATCATGCATTCTTCACGTGCCTGATCATGCACTGATCACGTGGCTGATCCTGCACTGATCACGTGGCTGATAATGCACTGATCACTTGACTGATCATGCACTGATCACGTGTCTGATCATGCACTGCTCACGTGACTGATCATGGATTGATCACGTGACTGATCATGCACTGATCATGAGCCTGATCATGCACTGATCACGGGCCTGTTCATGCACTGATCACGTGGCTGATCCTGCACTGATCACGAGGCTGATCATACACTGATCACGTGACTGTGTATGCAATGATCACTTGGCTGATCATGTACTGATCATGTGGCTGATCATGCACTGATAACCTGGCTATCATCCACTGATCACGTGAGTCATCATGCAATCTTCTCGTGCATGATCATGCACTGATCACGTGTCTTAGCATGCACTAACCATGTTGCTGATCATGCAATGGTCAGGTGCCTATCATGCACTCATGCACTGATCACGGGCCTGTTCATGCACTGATCACGTGGCTGATCCTGCACTGATTACGTAGCTGATCATATACTGATCACGTGACTGTGCATGCACTGATAACCTGGCTGATCATGCCCTGATCACGAGGCTGATCATGCACTGATCACATGGCTGATCATACACTGATCACTTGCCTGATCATGCACTAATCACGTTGCGAAACATGCACTGATCACGTGGCTGATCATACACTGATCACGTGGCTGATTATGCACTGATCACGTGGCTATCATGCAATGTTGACGTGGCTGATCATGCACTGACAACGTGACTGATTATGCACTGATCGCCTAGCTATAATGCACTGATCACATGACTACGCATGTCATGATCATGTGACTGATCATGCACTAATCACGTTGCGGAACATGCACTGATCACGTGGCTGATCATACACTGATCACGTGACTGAACATGCACTAGTCACGTGGCTATCATGCACTGATCACGTGGCTGATCATACACTGATCACGTGCCTGATCATGCACTGATCACGTGCCTGATCATTCACTGATTGCGTAACTTCGCATGCAGTGATCTCGTGTCTGAATTGTGCTGATCATGTGACTAATCAAGAACTGATCATGTGGCTATAATGCACTGATCACGTGACTGATCATGCACTGATCATGAGCCTGATCATGCACTGATCACGGGCCTGTTCATGCACTGATCACGTGCCTGATCATGCACTGATCCCGTGGCTGATCATGCACTGATCACGTTGCAGATCATGCACTCATCACGTGGCTGATCATACAATGATCACGTGGCTGATCATGCACTGATCACATGTATGATCGTACACTGATCACGTCGCTGACCATGCACAAATCCCATTGCATATCATGCTCTGATCAGGTTGCTATCATGTACTGATCACGTGGCTGATCATACAGTGATCACGTGACTGACCATGCACTGATTACGTGGCTATCATGCACTGATCACGTGGCTGATCATGCACTGTTAACCTGGCTATAAGACACTGATCTCGTGACTGATCATGCATTCTTCACGTGCCTGATCATGCACTGATCACGTGGCTGATCTTGCACTGATCACGTGGCTGATAATGCACTGATCATGATTCTGATCATGCACTGATCACGGGCCTGTTCATGCACTGATCACGTGGCTGATCCTGCACTGATCACGAGGCTGATCATACACTGATCACGTGACTGTGCATGCAATGATCACTTGGCTGATCATGTACTGATCACGTGGCTGATCATGCACTGATCACGTGACTGATTATGCACTGATCACATAGCTATCATGCACTGATCACATGACTTCGCATGCCATGATCACGTGACTGATCATGCACTGATCACGTGGCTATCATGCACTGATAATGTGGCTTATCATACATTGATCACCTAAATAATCATGCACTGATCACGTGGCAATCTTGCTCTGATCACGTGGTTGATCAGGCACTGATTACTTAGCTATCATGCAGTGATTACATGACTGCGCAAGAACTGATCACTTAGATATCATACACAGGACACGTGACAGATCATGCACTGATCACGTGACTGATCATGCACTGATCTGGTGGCTATCATGCACTGATCACGTGGTTGATCATACACTGATCACGTGACTGATCATGCACTGATCACCTGGCTATCAGGCACTAATCACGTAGCTGATCTGGAACAGATCACGTGACTAATCATGCAGTGATCACGTCGCTATCATGCAATGATCTCGAGATTGCGCATGCACTGATCATATGGATGATCACACACTGATCACGTGACAGATCATGCACTGAACACGTGACTTATCATGCACTGATCACGTGACTGCACATGCACTGATCATGTGACTGAGCATGCACTGATCATGTAGCTGATCATGCACTGATCACGAAGTTGAGCATACACTGATCATGTGACTGAGCATGCACTGATCACGTAGCTGATCATGCACTGATCACGAAGTTGATCATACACTGATCACGTGAGTGTGCATGCACTGATCACGTGGCAGATAATGCAATGATCACGTGGCTGATCATGCACTGATCACGTAGCTCTCATGCACTGATCACATGTCAATCATGCCCGGATCCCGTCGCTGATCATGCACTGATCGCCTGACTGATCATGCACTAGTCACCTGGCTATCATGCACTAATCCCATGGCTGATCATACACTGCTCACGTGGCTGATCATGCACTGATCTCGAAGCTGATCATACACTGATCATGTGAGTGTGCATGCAATGATCACATGGCTGATTATGCACTGATCACGTGGCTGATCATGCACTGATCACGTGGCTGATCATTCACTGATCTCGAAGCTGATCATACACTGATCACGTGAGTGTGCATGCAATGATCACATGGCTGATTATGCGCTGATCACGTTTCTGAACATGCTCTGATCCCGTGGGTGATCATTCACTTATCACGTGGCTTATCATACACTGATCACGTGGCTGATCATGCACTAATCACGTTGTGGATGATGCACTGGTCACGTGGCTGATCATACACTGATCACATGACTGATCATGCACTAATCACGTTGTGGATCATGCACTGATCACGTGGCTGATAATACACTGATTATGTGGCTGATCATACACTGATCACGTGGCTGATCATGCACTGATCACGTGGCTGATCATGCACTAATCACTTTGTGGATCATGCACTGATTACGTGGCAGATCATACACTGATCACATGACTGATCATGCACTGATCGCGTGCCTGATCATGCACTGTTCACGTGTTTATCGTGCACTGATCACGTGACTGCGCATTAACTGAACACATACCTGTTCATGCACTGTTTACGTGGATATCATGCACTGATCACGTGGCTCATCATGCATTAATCACGTGACTGATCATGCACTGATCACGTGGCTATCATGCACTGATAACGTGGCTGATAATGCACTGATCACTTGACTGATCATGCACTGATCACGTGTCTGATCATGCACTACTCACGTGACTGATCATGGACTGATCACGTGACTGATCATGCACTGATCATGAGCCTGATCATGCACTGATCATGGGCCTGTTCATGCACTGATCACGTGGCTGATCCTGCACTGATCACGAGGCTGATCATACACTGATCACGTGACTGTGCATGCAATGATCACTTGGATGATCATGTACTAATCACGTGGCTGATCATGCACTGATAACCTGGCTATCATCCACTGATCACGTGAGTGATCATGCACAATTCTCGTGCATGTTCATGCACTGATCACGTGGCTTATCATACACTGCTCACGTGGCTGATCATGCACTAATCACGTTGTGGATGATGCACTGATCACGTGGCTGATCATACACTGATCACGTGGGTGATCATGAACTGATCACGTGACTGATCATGCACTGATCACGTGGCTTAGCATGCAGTGATCTCGTGTCTGAATGGTGCTGATCATGTGACTAATCAAGAACTGATCACGTGGCTATAATGCACTGATCACGTGACTGCGCATGCACTGATCATGTGGATGATCATACACTGATGACGTTACTGATCAGGCACTGATCACGTGACTGATCATTCACTGATCACGTGGCTATCATGCACTGATCACGTGTCTATCATGCACTGAACACGTGGCTGATCAAACACTGATCACGTGGCTGATCATACTCTGATCACGTGAGTGTGCATGCACTGATCACGTGGGTGATCATGAACTGATCACGTGGCTGATCATACACTGCTCACGTGGCTGATCATGCACTAATTACGTTGTGGATGATGCACTGATCACGTGGCTGATCATACACTGATCACGTGGGTGATCATGAACTCTTCACATGGCTGATCATACACTGATCACATGAATGATCATGCACTAATCACGTTGTGGATCATGCACTGATCACGTGGCTGATCATACACTGATGACGTGGCTGATCTTGCACTTATCACGTGGCTGATCATACAGTGATTACATGAATGATCATGCACTAATCACGTTGTAGATTATACACTGATCACATGACTGTGCATGTATTGATCACGTGGCTGATCATGCAATGAACACGTGGCTGATCATACACTGATCACATTACTGATCATGCACTGTTCACGTGCCTGATCATTCACTGATCACGTGGCTGATCATGCACTGATCACGAAGCTGATCATACCCTGATCACATAACTGTGCATGCACTGATCACGTGGCTGATCATGCACTGATCATGTGGCTGATCATACACTGATCACGTGGCTGAACATACTCTGATCACGTGGCTGATCAGGCACTGATCACGTGGCTGATCATACTCTGAACATGAAGCTGAAAATACACTGATCACGTGACTGCATGCACTGATCACATGGCTATCATGCACTGATCACGTGTTTATCATGCACTGATCACGTGACTGCACATTCACTGAACACATACCTGTTCATGCACTGTTTACGTGGCTATCATGCACTGATCACGTGGCTCATCATGCATTAATCACGTGACTGATCATGCACTGATCTCGTTGCGTATCATGCACTGATCACATGAAGGTGCATGAACTGATCACGTGAATATTATACACTGATCACGTGGCTGATCATACACTGATCACGTGCCTGATCATGCACTGATCACGTGCCTGATCATGCACTGATTGCGTAACTTACCATGCAGTGATCTCGTGTCTGAATTGTGCTGATCATGTGACTAATCAAGAACTGATCACGTGGCTATAATGCACTGATCACGTGACTGCGCACGCACTGAAAATATGGATGACCATACACTGATCACGTCACTGATCACGCACTGATCACGTGACTGATCATGCACTGATCACGTGGCTGATCCTGCACTGATCACGAAGCTGATCATAGTCTGATCACGTGAGTGTGCATGCACTGATCACGTGGCTGATCATGCACTGATCACGTGGCTTATCATACACTGCTCACGTGGCTGATTATGCACTAATCACGTTGTGGATGATGCACTAATCACGTTGTGGATGATGCACAGATCACGTGGCTGATCATACACTGATCACGTGGGTGATCATGAACTGATCACGTGCTGATCATACACTGATCACATGAATGATCGTGCACTAATCACGTTGAGGATCATGCACTGATCACGTGGCTGATCAGGCACTGATCACGTGGCTGATCATACTCTGAACACGAAGCTGATAATACACTGATCACGTGACTGCATGCACTGATCACATAGCTATCATGCACTGATCACGTGTCTATAATGCACTGATAATATGACTGCGCATTAACTGAACACATAGCTGTTCATGCACTGTTTACGTGGCTATCATGCACTGATCACGTTGCTGATCATGCATTGGTCACGTGACTGATCATGCACTGATCACGTTGCGTATCATGCACTGATCACATGACTGCGCATGCCATGATCACGTGACTGATCATGCACTGATCACGTTGCGTATCATGCACTGATCACATGACGGTGCATGAACTGATCACGTGGATATTATACACTGATCAAGTGACAAATCATGCACTAATCACGTGACAGATCATGCACCGATCACGTGGCTAACATGCACTGATCACGTGACTGATCATGCACTAGACACGTCGCAATCATGCACTGATCACGTGGCTGTTCATACAGTGATCACGTGACTGATCATGCACTGATCATGTTCCTGATCATGCACTGATCACGAAGCTGATCATACTCCAATCACGTGAGTGTGCATGCACTGATCACGTGGCTGATCATGCACTGATCACGTGGCTGATCATGCACTGATCATGTGTCTGATCATGCACTGATAAAGTGGTTGATCATGCACTGATCACGTGGCTGAGCATGCACAAATCCCATTGCATATCATGCTCTGATCAGGTTGCTATCATGTACTGATCACGTGGAAGATCATACAGTGATCACGTGACTGACCATGCACTGATTACGTGGCTATCATGCACTGATCACGTGGCTGATCATGCACTGTTAACCTGGCTATAATACACTGATCTCGTGACTGATCATGCATTCTTCACGTGCCTGATCATGCACTGATCACGTGGCTGATCATGCACTACTCACGTGACTGATCATGGACTGATCACGTGACTGATCATGCACTGATCATGAGCCTGATCATGCACTGATCACGGGCCTGTTCATGCACTGATCACGTGGCTGATCCTGCACTGATCACGAGCCGGATCATACACTGATCACGTGAGTGTGCATGCACTGATCACGTGACTGATTATGCACTGATCACATAGCTATCATGCACTGATCACATGACTTCGAATGCCATGATCAGGTGACTGATCATGCACTGATCACATGGCTATCATGCACTGATAATGTCGCTTATCATACATTGATCACCAAAATAATCATGCACTGATCACGTGGCAATCTTGCTCTGATCACGTGGTTGATCAGGCACTGATCACTTAGCCATCATGCACTGATCACATGACTGCGCAAGAACTGATCACTTAGATATCATACACAGGACACGTGACAGATCATGCACTGATCACGTGACTGATCATGCACTGATCTGGTGGCTATCATGCATTGATCACGTGGTTGATCATACACTGATCACGTGACTGATCATGCACTGATCACCTGGCTATCAGGCACTAATCACGTAGCTGATCTGGAACAGATCACGTGACTAATCATGCAGTGATCACGTCGCTATCATGCACTGATCTCGAGATTGCACATGCACTGATCATATGGATGATCACACACTGATCACGTGACAGATTATGCACTGAACACGTGACTTATCATGCACTGATCACGTGACTGCACATGCACTGATCATGTGACTGAGCATGCACTGATCACGTAGCTAATCATGCACTGATCACGAAGTTGATCATACCCTGATCACGTGAGAGTGCATTCACTGATCACGTGGCGGATCATGCAATGATCACGTGGCTGATCATGCACTGATCACGTAGTTCTCATGCACTGATCACATGTCAATCATGCCCGGATCCCGTGGCTGATCATGCACTGATCGCCTGACTGATCATGCACTAGTCACCTGGCTCTCATGCCTAATCCCGTGGCTGATCATACACTGACCACGTGACTGATCATGCACTGATCACGTGGCTGATCATGCACTGATCTCCAAGCTGATCATACACTGATCACGTGAGTGTGCATTCAATGATCACATGGCTGATCATGCACTGATCACGTGGCTGAACATGCTCTGATCCCGTGGGTGATCATGCACTTATCACGTGGCTTATCATACACTGATCACGTGGCTGATCATGCACAAATCCCATTGCATATCATGCTCTGATCAGGTTGCTATCATGTACTGATCACGTGGCTGATCATACAGTGATCACGTGACTGACCATGCACTGATTACGTGGCTATCATGCACTGATCACGTGGCTGATCATGCACTGTTAACCTGGCTATAATACACTGATCTCGTGACTGATCATGCATTCTTCACGTGCCTGATCCTGCACTGATCACGTGGCTGATAATGCACTGATCACTTGACTGATCATGCACTGATCACGTGTCTGATCATGCACTGCTCACGTGACTGATCATGGATTGATCACGTGACTGATCATGCACTGATCATGAGCCTGATCATGCACTGATCACGGGCCTGTTCATGCACTGATCACGTGGCTGATCCTGCACTGATCACGAGGCTGATCATACACTGATCACGTGACTGTGTATGCAATGATCACTTGGCTGATCATGTACTGATCACGTGGCTGATCATGCACTGATAACCTGGCTATCATCCACTGATCACGTGAGTCATCATGCAATCTTCTCGTGCATGATCATGCACTGATCACGTGTCTTAGCATGCACTAACCATGTTGCTGATCATGCAATGGTCAGGTGCCTATCATGCACTCATGCACTGATCACGGGCCTGTTCATGCACTGATCACGTGGCTGATCCTGCACTGATTACGTAGCTGATCATATACTGATCACGTGACTGTGCATGCACTGATAACGTGGCTGATCATGCCCTGATCACGAGGCTGATCATGCACTGATCACATGGCTGATCATACACTGATCACTTGCCTGATCATGCACTAATCACGTTGCGGAACATGCACTGATCACGTGGCTGATCATACACTGATCACGTGGCTGATTATGCACTGATCACGTGGCTATCATGCAATGTTGACGTGGCTGATCATGCACTGACAACGTGACTGATTATGCACTGATCGCCTAGCTATAATGCACTGATCACATGACTGCGCATGTCATGATCATGTGACTGATCATGCACTAATCACGTTGCGGAACATGCACTGAACACGTGGCTGATCATACACTGATCACATGACTGATCATGCACTGATCACGTGCCTGATCATGCACTGATCCCGTGGCTGATCATGCACTGATCACGTTGCAGATCATGCACTCATCACGTGGCTGATCATACAATGATCACGTGGCTGATCATGCACTGATCACATGTATGATCATACACTGATCACGTCGCTGACCATGCACAAATCCCATTGCATATCATGCTCTGATCAGGTTGCTATCATGTACTGATCACGTCGCTGATCATACAGTGATCACGTGACTGACCATGCACTGATTACGTGGCTATCATGCATTGATCACTTTGCTGATCATGCACTGTTAACCTGGCTATAATACACTGATCTCGTGACTGATCATGCATTCTTCACGTGCCTGATCATGCACTGATCACGTGGCTGATCTTGCACTGATCACGTGGCTGATAATGCACTGATCACTTGACTGATCATGCACTGATCACGTGGCTGATCATGCACTGATCACGAAGCTGATAATACTCTGTTCACGTGAGTGTGCATGCACTGATCACGTGGCTGATCATGCACTGATCACGTGACTGTTCATGCACTGATCACGTGGCTGATCATGCACTGATCACGAAGCTGATCATACTCTGATCACGTGAGTGTGCATGCACTGATCACATGGCTGATCATGCACTGATCACGTGTCTGATCATGCACTGATCACGTGGGTGATCATGAACTTATCATGTGGCTTATCATACACTGCTCACGTTGTTGATCATGCACTAATCACGTTGTGGATGATGCACTGGTCACGTGGCTGATCATACACTGATCACGTGGGTGATCATGAACTGATCACGTGGCTGATCATAGACTGATCACATGAATGATCGTGCACTAATCACGTTGAGGATCATGCACTGATCACGTGGCTGGTCATGCACTGATCACGTGGCTGATCATACTCTGAACACGAAGCTGAAAATACACTGATCACGTGACTGCATGCACTGATCACATGGCTATCATGCACTGATCACGTGTCTATCATGCACTGATCACGTGACTGCGCATTAACTGAACACATACCTGTTCATGCACTGTTTACGTGGCTATCATGCACTGACCACGTGGCTGATCATGCATTGGTCACGTGGCTGATCATGCACTGATCACGTTGCGTATCATGCACTGATCACATGACGGCGCATGAACTGATCACGTGGATATTATACACTGATCAAGTGACAAATCATGCACTACTCACGTGACTGATCATGCACTGATCACGTGGCTATCATGCACTGATCAGGTGACTGATCATGCACTAGACACGTCGCTATCATGCACTGATCACGTGGCTGTTCATACAGTGATCACGTGACTGATCATGCACTGATCACGTGCCTGATCATGCACTGATCACGAAGCTGATCATACTCCAATCACGTGAGTGTGCATGCACTGATCACGTGGCTGAACATGCACTAATCACGTTGTGGATGATGCACTGATCACGTGGCTGATCATACACTGATCACATGACTGATCATGAACTAATCACGTTGTGGATCATGCACTGATCACGTGGCTGTTCTTGCACTTATCACGTGGCTGATCATACAGTGATTACATGACTGATCATGCACTAATCACGTTGTGGATCATGCACTGATCACATGAATGTGCATGCATTGATCATGTGGCTGATCATGCACTGATCACGTGGCTGATCATGCACTGATCACGAAGCTGATCATACACTGATCACAGGACTGTGCATGCACTGATCATGTGGCTGATCATGCACTGATCACGTGGCTGATCAGGCACTGATCACGTGGCTGATCGTACTCTGAACACGAAGCTGAAAATACACTGATCACGAGACTGCATGCACTGATCACTTGACTGCGCATGCACTGATCACGTGGATGATAATACGCTGATCACTTGACTGCTTATGCACTAAAAAAATGGCTGATCATGCACTGATCACATGACTGATCATGCACTGATCACTTGACTGATCATGCACTGATTAATCATGTGCTGGTCACGTGGCTATCATGCACTGATCACTTGGCTGATCATACACTGATCACGTGACTGATCATGCATAGATCACGTGACTATCATGCACTGATCACTTGAATGTGCATGCAATAATCACGTGGATGATCACGCATTTGTCACGTGGCTGATCATGCACTAATCACATGGCGGAACATGAACTGATCACGTGACTTAGCATGCAGTGATCTCGTGTCTGAATGGTGCTGATCATGTGACTAATCAAGAACTGATCACGTGGCTATAATGCACTGATCACGTGACTGCGCATGCACTGATCATGTGGATGATCATACACTGATGACGTTACTGATCAGGCACTGATCACGTGACTGATCATTCACTGATCACGTGGCTATTATGCACTGATCACGGGACTGCACATACAGTGTTCAAGTAATTGTAGACAATGATCACGTGGCTATCATGCACTGATCAGGTGTCTATCATGCACTGAACACGTGGCTGATCAAACACTGATCACGTGGCTGATCATGCACTGATCACGTGGCTATCATGCACTGATCACGTGGCTGATAATGCACTGATCACTTGACTGATCATGCACTGATCACGTGTCTGATCATGCACTACTCACGTGACTGATCATGGACTGATCACGTGACTGATCATGCACTGATCATGAGCCTGATCATGCAGTGATCATGGGCCTGTTCATGCACTGATCACGTGGCTGATCCTGCACTGATCACGAGGCTGATCATACACTGATCACGTGACTGTGCATGCAATGATCACTTGGATGATCATGTACTGATCACGTGGCTGATCATGCACTGATAACCTGGCTATCATCCACTGATCACGTGAGTGATCATGCACAATTCTCGTGCATGTTCATGCACTGATCATGTGTCTTAGCATGCACTAACCATGTTGCTGATCATGAAATGGTCAGGTGGCTATCATGCACTGTTTACCTGGCTGATCATGCACTGATCACATGGCTGTAATACACTGACCACTTGACTGTGCATGCACTGATCATGTGGATGATTATACACTGATCACGTGACTGATCATGCACTGATCATGTGTCTGATCATGCACTGATAAAGTGGTTGATCATGCACTGATCACGTGGCTGAGCATGCACTAGTCACGTGGCTATCATGCACTGATCACGTGGCTGATCATGCAGTGATCATGGGCCTGTTCATGCACTGATCACGTGGCTGATCCTGCACTGATCACGAGGCTGATCATACACTGATCACGTGAGTGTGCATGCACTGATCACGTGGCAGATAATGCAATGATCACGTGGCTGATCATGCACTGATCACGTAGCTCTCATGCACTGATCACATGTCAATCATGCCCGGATCCCGTCGCTGATCATGCACTGATCGCCTGACTGATCATGCACTAGTCACCTGGCTATCATGCACTAATCCCATGGCTGATCATACACTGATCACGTGGCTGATCATGCACTGATCTCGAAGCTGATCATACACTGATCACGTGAGTGTGCATGCAATGATCACATGGCTGATTATGCACTGATCACGTGGCTGATCATGCACTGATCACGTGGCTGATCATTCACTGATCTCGAAGCTGATCATACACTGATCACGTGAGTGTGCATGCAATGATCACATGGCTGATTATGCGCTGATCACGTTTCTGAACATGCTCTGATCCCGTGGGTGATCATTCACTTATCACGTGGCTTATCATACACTGATCACGTGGCTGATCATGCACTAATCACGTTGTGGATGATGCACTGGTCACGTGGCTGATCATACACTGATCACATGACTGATCATGCACTAATCACGTTGTGGATCATGCACTGATCACGTGGCTGATAATACACTGATTATGTGGCTGATCATACACTGATCACGTGGCTGATCATGCACTGATCACGTGGCTGATCATGCACTAATCACTTTGTGGATCATGCACTGATTACGTGGCAGATCATACACTGATCACATGACTGATCATGCACTGATCGCGTGCCTGATCATGCACTGTTCACGTGTTTTTCGTGCACTGATCACGTGACTGCGCATTAACTGAACACATACCTGTTCATGCACTGTTTACGTGGATATCATGCACTGATCACGTGGCTCATCATGCATTAATCACGTGACTGATCATGCACTGATCACGTGGCTATCATGCACCGATAACGTGGCTGATAATGCACTGATCACTTGACTGATCATGCACTGATCACGTGTCTGATCATGCACTACTCACGTGACTGATCATGGACTGATCACGTGACTGATCATGCACTGATCATGAGCCTGATCATGCACTGATCATGGGCCTGTTCATGCACTGATCACGTGCCTGATCCTGCACTGATCACGAGGCTGATCATACACTGATCACGTGACTGTGCATGCAATGATCACTTGGATGATCATGTACTGATCACGTGGCTGATCATGCACTGATAACCTGGCTATCATCCACTGATCACGTGAGTGATCATGCACAATTCTCGTGCATGTTCATGCACTGATCACGTGTCTTAGCATGCACTAACCATGTTGCTGATCATAAAATGGTCAGGTGGCTATCATGCACTGTTTACCTGGCTGATCATGCACTGATCACATGGCTGTAATACACTGACCACTTGACTGTGCATGCACTGATCATGTGGATGATTATACACTGATCACGTGACTGATCATGCACTGATCATGTGTCTGATCATGCACTGATAAAGTGGTTGATCATGCACTGATCACGTGGCTGAGCATGCACTAGTCACGTGGCTATCATGCACTGATCACGTGGCTGATCATACACTGATCACGTGCCTGATCATGCACTGATCACGTGCCTGATCATGCACTGATTGCATAACTTCGCATGCAGTGATCTCGTATCTGAATTGTGCTGATCATGTGACTAATAAAGAACTGATCACGTGGCTATAATGCACTGATCATGTGACTGCGCATGCACTGATCATGTGGATGATCATACACTGATGACGTTACTGATCAGGCACTGATCACGTGACTGATCATTCACTGATCACGTGCCTATTATGCACTGATCACGGGACTGCACATGCAGTGTTCACGTAATTGTAGACAATGATCACGTGGCTATCATGCACTGATCACGTGGCTGATCAAACAATGATCACGTGCCTGATCATGCACTGATACCGTGGCTGATCATGCACTTATCACGTTGCAGATCAGCACTCATCACGTGGCTGATCATACAATGATCACGTGGCTGATCATGCACTGATCACATGTATGATCGTACACTGGTCACGTGGCTGATCATGCACAAATCCCATTGCATATCATGCTCTGATCAGGTTGCTATCATGTACTGATCACGTGGCTGAACATACAGTGATCACGTGACTGACCATGTACTGATCACGTGGCTGATCTTGCACTGATCACGTGGCTGATAATGCACTGATCACTTGACTGATCATGCACTGATCACGTGTCTGATCATGCACTACTCACGTGACTGATCATGGACTGATCACGTGACTGATCATGCACTGATCATGAGCCTGATCATGCACTGATCACGGGCCTGTTCATGCACTGATCACGTGCCTGATCCTGCACTGATCACGAGGCTGATCATACACTGATCACGTGACTGTGCATGCAATGATCACTTGGCTGATCATGCACTGATCACGTGACTGATTATGCACTGATCACATAGCTATCATGCACTGATCACATGACTTCGCATGCCATGATCACGTGCCTGATAATGCACTGTTCACGTGTTTATCGTGCACTGATCACGTGACTGCGCATTAACTGAACACATACCTGTTCATGCACTGTTTACGTGGATATCATGCACTGATCACGTGGCTCATCATGCATTAATCACGTGACTGATCATGCACTGATCACGTGGCTATCATGCACTGATCACGTGGCTGATAATGCACTGATCACTTGACTGATCATGCACTGATCACGTGTCTGATCATGCACTACTCACGTGACTGATCATGGACTGATCACGTGACTGATCATGCACTGATCATGAGCCTGATCATGCAGTGATCATGGGCCTGTTCATGCACTGATCACGTGGCTGATCCTGCACTGATCACGAGGCTGATCATACACTGATCACGTGACTGTGCATGCAATGATCACTTGGATGATCATGTACTGATCACGTGGCTGATCATGCACTGATAACCTGGCTATCATCCACTGATCACGTGAGTGATCATGCACAATTCTCGTGCATGTTCATGCACTGATCATGTGTCTTAGCATGCACTAACCATGTTGCTGATCATGAAATGGTCAGGTGGCTATCATGCACTGTTTACCTGGCTGATCATGCACTGATCACATGGCTGTAATACACTGACCACTTGACTGTGCATGCACTGATCATGTGGATGATTATACACTGATCACGTGACTGATCATGCACTGATCATGTGTCTGATCATGCACTGATAAAGTGGTTGATCATGCACTGATCACGTGGCTGAGCATGCACTAGTCACGTGGCTATCATGCACTGATCACGTGGCTGATCATGCAGTGATCATGGGCCTGTTCATGCACTGATCACGTGGCTGATCCTGCACTGATCACGAGGCTGATCATACACTGATCACGTGAGTGTGCATGCACTGATCACGTGGCAGATAATGCAATGATCACGTGGCTGATCATGCACTGATCACGTAGCTCTCATGCACTGATCACATGTCAATCATGCCCGGATCCCGTCGCTGATCATGCACTGATCGCCTGACTGATCATGCACTAGTCACCTGGCTATCATGCACTAATCCCATGGCTGATCATACACTGATCACGTGGCTGATCATGCACTGATCTCGAAGCTGATCATACACTGATCACGTGAGTGTGCATGCAATGATCACATGGCTGATTATGCACTGATCACGTGGCTGATCATGCACTGATCACGTGGCTGATCATTCACTGATCTCGAAGCTGATCATACACTGATCACGTGAGTGTGCATGCAATGATCACATGGCTGATTATGCGCTGATCACGTTTCTGAACATGCTCTGATCCCGTGGGTGATCATTCACTTATCACGTGGCTTATCATACACTGATCACGTGGCTGATCATGCACTAATCACGTTGTGGATGATGCACTGGTCACGTGGCTGATCATACACTGATCACATGACTGATCATGCACTAATCACGTTGTGGATCATGCACTGATCACGTGGCTGATAATACACTGATTATGTGGCTGATCATACACTGATCACGTGGCTGATCATGCACTGATCACGTGGCTGATCATGCACTAATCACTTTGTGGATCATGCACTGATTACGTGGCAGATCATACACTGATCACATGACTGATCATGCACTGATCGCGTGCCTGATCATGCACTGTTCACGTGTTTTTCGTGCACTGATCACGTGACTGCGCATTAACTGAACACATACCTGTTCATGCACTGTTTACGTGGATATCATGCACTGATCACGTGGCTCATCATGCATTAATCACGTGACTGATCATGCACTGATCACGTGGCTATCATGCACCGATAACGTGGCTGATAATGCACTGATCACTTGACTGATCATGCACTGATCACGTGTCTGATCATGCACTACTCACGTGACTGATCATGGACTGATCACGTGACTGATCATGCACTGATCATGAGCCTGATCATGCACTGATCATGGGCCTGTTCATGCACTGATCACGTGCCTGATCCTGCACTGATCACGAGGCTGATCATACACTGATCACGTGACTGTGCATGCAATGATCACTTGGATGATCATGTACTGATCACGTGGCTGATCATGCACTGATAACCTGGCTATCATCCACTGATCACGTTAGTGATCATGCACAATTCTCGTGCATGTTCATGCACTGATCACGTGTCTTAGCATGCACTAACCATGTTGCTGATCATAAAATGGTCAGGTGGCTATCATGCACTGTTTACCTGGCTGATCATGCACTGATCACATGGCTGTAATACACTGACCACTTGACTGTGCATGCACTGATCATGTGGATGATTATACACTGATCACGTGACTGATCATGCACTGATCATGTGTCTGATCATGCACTGATAAAGTGGTTGATCATGCACTGATCACGTGGCTGAGCATGCACTAGTCACGTGGCTATCATGCACTGATCACGTGGCTGATCATACACTGATCACGTGCCTGATCATGCACTGATCACGTGCCTGATCATGCACTGATTGCATAACTTCGCATGCAGTGATCTCGTATCTGAATTGTGCTGATCATGTGACTAATAAAGAACTGATCACGTGGCTATAATGCACTGATCATGTGACTGCGCATGCACTGATCATGTGGATGATCATACACTGATGACGTTACTGATCAGGCACTGATCACGTGACTGATCATTCACTGATCACGTGCCTATTATGCACTGATCACGGGACTGCACATGCAGTGTTCACGTAATTGTAGACAATGATCACGTGGCTATCATGCACTGATCACGTGGCTGATCAAACAATGATCACGTGCCTGATCATGCACTGATACCGTGGCTGATCATGCACTTATCACGTTGCAGATCAGCACTCATCACGTGGCTGATCATACAATGATCACGTGGCTGATCATGCACTGATCACATGTATGATCGTACACTGGTCACGTGGCTGATCATGCACAAATCCCATTGCATATCATGCTCTGATCAGGTTGCTATCATGTACTGATCACGTGGCTGAACATACAGTGATCACGTGACTGACCATGTACTGATCACGTGGCTGATCTTGCACTGATCACGTGGCTGATAATGCACTGATCACTTGACTGATCATGCACTGATCACGTGTCTGATCATGCACTACTCACGTGACTGATCATGGACTGATCACGTGACTGATCATGCACTGATCATGAGCCTGATCATGCACTGATCACGGGCCTGTTCATGCACTGATCACGTGCCTGATCCTGCACTGATCACGAGGCTGATCATACACTGATCACGTGACTGTGCATGCAATGATCACTTGGCTGATCATGCACTGATCACGTGACTGATTATGCACTGATCACATAGCTATCATGCACTGATCACATGACTTCGCATGCCATGATCACGTGCCTGATAATGCACTGTTCACGTGTTTATCGTGCACTGATCACGTGACTGCGCATTAACTGAACACATACCTGTTCATGCACTGTTTACGTGGATATCATGCACTGATCACGTGGCTCATCATGCATTAATCACGTGACTGATCATGCACTGATCACGTGGCTATCATGCACTGATCACGTGGCTGATCCTGCACTGATCACGAGGCTGATCATACACTGATCACGTGACTGTGCATGCAATGATCACTTGGATGATCATGTACTGATCACGTGCCTGATCATGCACTGATCACGTGCCTGATCATGCACTGATTGCATAACTTCGCATGCAGTGATCTCGTATCTGAATTGTGCTGATCATGTGACTAATAAAGAACTGATCACGTGGCTATAATGCACTGATCATGTGACTGCGCATGCACTGATCATGTGGATGATCATACACTGATGACGTTACTGATCAGGCACTGATCACGTGACTGATCATTCACTGATCACGTGCCTATTATGCACTGATCACGGGACTGCACATGCAGTGTTCACGTAATTGTAGACAATGACCACGTGGCTATCATGCACTGATCACTTGGCTGATCAAACAATGATCACGTGCCTGATCATGCACTGATCCCGTGGCTGATCATGCACTTATCACGTTGCAGATCAGCACTCATCACGTGGCTGATCATACAATTATCATGTGGCTGATGATGCACTGATCACATGTATGATCGTACACTGATCACGTGGCTGATCATGCACAAATCCCATTGCATATCATGCTCTGATAAGGTTGCTATCATGTACTGGTCACGTGGCTGAACATACAGTGATCACGTGACTGACCATGCACTGATTACGTGGCTATCATGCACTGATCACGTGGCTGATCTTGCACTGATCTCGTGGCTGATAATGCACTGATCACTTGACTGATCATGCACTGATCACGTGTCTGATCATGCACTACTCACGTGACTGATCATGGACTGATCACGTGACTGATCATGCACTGATCATGAGCCTGATCATGCACTGATCACGGGCCTGTTCATGCACTGATCACGTGCCTGATCCTGCACTGATCACGAGGCTGATCATACACTGATCACGTGACTGTGCATGCAATGATCACTTGGCTGATCATGTACTGATCACGTGGCTGATCATGCACTGATCACGTGACTGATTATGCACTGATCACATAGCTATCATGCACTGATCACATGACTTCGCATGCCATGATCACGTGACTGATCATGCACTGATCACGTGGCTATCATGCACTGATAATGTGGCTTAACATACATTGATCACCTAAATAATCATGCACTGATCACGTGGCAATCTTGCTCTGATCACGTGGTTGATCAGGCACTGATCACTTAGCTATCATGCACTGATCACATGACTGCGCAAGAAGTGATCACTTAGATATCATACACAGGACACGTGACAGATCATGCACTGATCACGTGACTGATCATGCACTGATCTGGTGGCTATCATGCACTGATCACTTGGTTGATCATACACTGATCACGTGACTGATCATGCACTGATCACCTGGCTATCATGCACTAATCACGTAGCTGATCTGGAACAGATCACGTGACTAATCATGCAGTGATCACGTCGCTATCATGCAATGATCTCGAGATTGCGCATGCACTGATCATATGGATGATCACACACTGATCACGTGACAGATCATGCACTGAACACGTGACTTATCATGCACTGATCACGTGACTGCACATGCACTGATCATGTGACTGAGCATGCACTGATCATGTAGCTGATCATGCACTGATCACGAAGTTGAGCATACACTGATCATGTGACTGAGCATGCACTGATCACGTAGCTGATCATGCACTGATCACGAAGTTGATCATACACTGATCACGTGAGTGTGCATGCACTGATCACGTGGCGGATAATGCAATGATCACGTGGCTGATCATGCACTGATCACGTAGCTCTCATGCACTGATCACATGTCAATCATGCCCGGATTCCGTGGCTGATCATGCACTGATCGCCTGACTGATCATGCACTAGTCACCTGGCTATCATGCACTAATCCCGTGGCTGATCAAACACTGACCATGTGACTGATCATGCACTGATCACGTGGCTGATCATGCACTGATCTCGAAGCTGATCATACTTGATCACGTGAGTGTGCATGCAATGATCACATGGCTGATTATGCACTGATCACGTGGCTGAATATGCTCTGATCCCGTGGGTGATCATGCACTTATCACGTGGCTTATCATACACTGATCACGTGGCTGATCATGCACTAATCACGTTGTGGATGATGCACTGTTCACGTGGCTGATCATACACTGATCACATGACTGATCATGCACTAATCACGTTGTGGATCATGCAATGATCACGTGGCTGATAATACACTGATTACGTGGCTGATCATACACTGATCACGTGGCTGATCATACACTGATCACGTGGCTGATCATGCACTGATCACGAAGCTGATCATCCACTGATCACTTGACTGTGCATGCACTGATCACGTGGCTGAGCATGCACTGATCACGTGGTTGATCATACACTGATCACGTGGCTGAGCATGCACTGATCACGTGGCTGATCATACACTGATCACGAAGCTGATCATCCACTGATCACTTGACTGTGCATGCACTGATCACGTGGCTGAGCATGCACTGATCACGTGGCTGATCATACACTGATCACGTGGCTGAGCATGCACTGATCACGTGGCTGATCATACACTGATCACGTGGCTGATCATACACTAATCACATTGCAGATAATGCACTCATCACGTGGCTGATCATACAATGATCATGTGGCTATTATGCACTGATCACGGGGCTGCACATGCAGTGTTTACGTAATTGTAGACAATGATCACGTGGCTATCATGCACTGATCACGTGTCTATCATGCACTGAACACGTGGCTGATCAAACACTGATCACGTGGCTGATCATGCACTGATCACGTGGCTGATCATGCACTAATCACTTTGTGGATCATGCACTGATACGTGGCTGATCATACACTGATCACATGACTGATCATGAACTAATCACGTTGTGGATCATGCACTGATCATGTGGCTGTTCTTGCACTTATCACGTGGCTGATCATACAGTGATTACATGACTGATCATGCACTAATCACGTTGTGGATGATTCACTGGTCACGTGGCTGATCATACACTGATCACGTGGCTGATCATACACTGATCACGTGGCTGATCATGCACTGATCACGTGGCTGATCATACTCTGATCACGTGGATGATCATACACTGATCACATGGCTGAACATACACTGCTCACGTGGCTGATCATGCACTAATTACATTGTGGATGATGTACTGATCACGTGGCTGATCATACACTGATCACGTGGGTGATCATGAACTGATCACGTGGCTGATCATACACTGATCACATGAATGATCATGCACTAATCACGTTGTGGATCATGCACTGATCACGTGGCTGATCATACACTGATCACGTGGCTGATCTTGCACTTATCACGTGGCTGATCATACAGTGATTACATGAATGATCATGCACTAATCACGTTGTAGATTATGCACTGATCACATGACTGTGCATGTATTGATCACGTGGCTGATCATGCAATGAACACGTGGCTGATCATACACTGATCACATTACTGATCATGCACTGTTCACGTGCCTGATCATTCACTGATCACGTGGCTGATCATGCACTGATCACGAAGCTGATCATACCCTGATCACATAACTGTGCATGCACTGATCACGTGGCTGATCATGCACTGATCATGTGGCTGATCATACACTGATCACGTGGCTGAACATACTCTGATCACGTGGCTGATCAGGCACTGATCACGTGGCTGATCATACTCTGAACATGAAGCTGAAAATACACTGATCACGTGACTGCATGCACTGATCACATGGCTATCATGCACTGATCACGTGTTTATCATGCACTGATCACGTGACTGCGCATTAACTGAACACATACTTGTTCATGCACTGTTTACGTGGCTAACATGCACTGATCACGTGGCTCATCATGCATTAATCACGTGACTGATCATGCACTTATCTCGTTGCGTATCATGCACTGATCACATAACGGTGCATGAACTGATCACGTGAATATTATACACTGATCAAGTGACAGATCATGTACTAATCACGTGACTGTTCATGCACTGATCACGTGGCTATCATGCACTGATCACGTGGCTGATAATGCACTGATCACTTGACTGATCATGCACTGATCACATGTCTGATTATGCACTACTCACGTGACTGATCATGGACTGATCACCTGACTGATCATGAGCCTGATCATGCACTGATCACGGGCCTGTTCATGCACTGATCACGTGGCTGATCCTGCACTGATCACGATGCTGAACATACACTGATCACGTGACTGTGCATGCAATGATCACGTGGCTTATCATGCACTGATAACCTGGCTATCATCCACTGATCACGTGAGTGATCATGCACTCTTCACGTGCATGATCATGCACTGATCACGTATCTTAGCCTGCACTAACCATGTTGCTGATCATGCAATGGTCAGGTGGCTATCATGCACTGTTTACCTGGCTGATCATGCACTGATCACATGGCTGTAATACACTGACCACTTGACTGTGCATGCACTGATCATGTGGATGATTATACACTGATCACGTGACTGATCATGCACTGATCATGTGTCTGATCATGCACTGATAAAGTGGTTGATCATGCACTGATCACTTGGCTGAGCATACAGTGATTACATGACTGATCATGCACTAATCACGTTGTGGATGATGCACTGGTCACGTGGCTGATCATACACTGATCACATGCCTGATCATGCACCAATCACGTTGTGGATCATGCACTGATCACGTGGCTGATAATACACTGATTATGTGGCTGATCATACACTGATCACGTGGCTGATCATGCACTGATCACGTGGCTGATCATGCACTGATCACGTGGGTGATCATGAACTGATCATGTGCCTCATCATACACTGCTCACGTGGCTGATCATACACTGATCACGTGGCTGACCATGCACTGATCACGTGGCTGATCATACTCTGATCACGTGGATGATCATACACTGATCACGTGACTGCATATGCACTGATCACGTGACTGATCAGGCACTGATCAAGTGGCTATCATGCACTGATTACGTGGCTTATCATACATTAATCACGTAACTAAATATGCACTGATCACGAAGCCTATCATACACTGATAATGTGACTGTGCATGCACTAATCACGTGGATGATCATGCACTGATCACGTGGCTGAGCATACAGTGATCACGTGACTGTGCATGAACTGATCACTTGGCTGATCATGCACTGATCACGTGACTGCACATGCACTGATCACGTGGCTGATCATACTGTGATCAAGTGGCTGATAATGCACTAATTACGTGGCTGATCATGCACAGATCACGTAGCTATCATGTGCCGATCACATGGCGATCATGCCCTGATCCTGTGGCTGATCATGCACTGATTGTGTGACTGATCATGCACTAGTCACTTGGCTATCATGCACTGATCAGGTGGCTGATATGCACTGATCACGTGGCTGATATGCACTGATCACGTGGCTGATCATGCACTGATCACGAAGCTGATCATGCAATGATCACGTGGCTGATCATACACTGATCACGTGGCTGCTCATATACTGATCACATGGCTGATCATGCACTGATCACGTTGTGGATGATGCACTGATCACGTGGCTGAGCATACACTGATCACGTGGCTGGTCTTGCACTTATCACGTGGCTGATCATACAGAGATTACATGACTGATCATGGACTAATCACGTTGTGCATCATGCACTGATCACGTGACTGATCATGCACTAGTCACGTGGCTATCATGCACTGATCACATGGCTGAACATACACTGATCACGTGACTGATCATGCACTGATCACGTGCCTCATCATGCACTGATTGCGTAAATTAGCATGCAGTTATCTCGTGTCTGAATTGTGCTTATCATGTGACTAATCAAGAACTGATCACGTGGCTGTAATGCACTGATCATGTGACTGTGCACACACTGAAAATATGGATGATCATACACTGATCACTTCACTGATCACGCACTGATCACGTGACTGATCATGCACTGATCACGTGGCTGATCATGCACTGATCACGAAGCTGATCATACTCTGATCACGTGAGTGTGCATGCACTGATCACGTGGGTGATCATGAACTGATCACGTGGCTTATCATACACTGCTCACGTGGCTGATCATGAACAGATCACGTGGCTGATCTTGCACTTATCACGTGGCTGATCATACAGTGATTACATGAATGATAATGCACTAATCACGTTGTGGATCATGCACTGATCACGTGGCTGATCATACACTGATCACGTGGCTGACCTTGCACTTATCACGTGGCTGATCATACAGTGATTACATGAATGATCATGCACTAATCACGTTGTAGATTATGCACTGATCTCATGACTGTGCATGTATTGATCACGTGGCTGATCATGCAATGAACACGTGGCTGATCATACAGTGATCACATTACTGATCATGCACTGTTCACGTGCCTGATCATTCACTGATCACATGGCTGATCATGCACTGATCACGAAGCTGATCATTCCCTGATCACATAACTGTGCATGCACTGATCACGTGGCTGATCATGCACTGATCATGTGGCTGATCATACACTGATCACGTGGCTGAACATACTCTGATCACGTGGCTGATCAGGCACTGATCACGTGGCTGATCCGACTCTGAACATGAAGCTGAAAATACACTGATCACGTGACTGCATGCACTGATCACATGGCTATCATGCACTGATCACGTGTTTATCATGCACTGATCACGTGACTACGCATTAACTGAACACATACCTGTTCATGCAGTGTTTACGTGGCTAACATGCACTGATCACGTGGCTCATCATGCATTAATCACGTGAGTGATCATGCACTGATCTCGTTGCGTATCATGCACTGATCACATAATGGTGCGTGAACTGATCGCGTGAATATTATACACTGATCAAGTCACAGATCATGTACTAATTACGTGACTGATCATGCACTGATAACGTGGCTATCATGCACTGATCACGTGGCTGATAATGCACTGATCACTTGACTGATCATGCACTGATCACATGTCTGATTATGCACTACTCACGTGACTGATCACGTGACTGATCATGAGCCTGATCATGCACTGATCACGGGCCTGTTCATGCACTGATCACGTGGCTTATCATACACTGCTCACGTGGCTGATCATGCACTAATCACGTTGTGGATGATGCACTGATCACGTGGCTGATCATACACTGATCACGTGGGTGATCATTAACTGATCACGTGGCTGATTATACTCTGAACACGAAGCTGAAAATACACTGATCACGTGACTGCATGCACTGATCCCCTGGCTATCATGCACTAATCACGTAGCTGATCTGGAACAGATCACCTGACTAATCATGCAGTGATCACGTCGCTATCATGCAATGATCTCGAGATTGCGCATGCACTGATCATATGGATGATCACACACTGATCACGTGACAGATCATGCACTGAACACGTGACTTAACATGCACTGATCATGTGACTGAGCATGCACTGATCATGTAGCTGATCATGCACTGATCACGAAGTTGAGCATACACTGATCATGTGACTGAGCATGCACTGATCACGTAGCTGATCATGCACTGATCACGAAGTTGATCATACACTGATCACGTGAGTGTGCATGCACTGATCACGTAGCGGATAATGCAATGATCACGTGGCTGATCATGCACTGATCACGTAGCGCTCATGCACTGATCACATGTCAATCATGCCCGGATCCCGTGGCTGATCATGCACTGATCGCCTGACTGATCATGCATTAGTCACCTGGCTATCATGCACTAATCCCGTGGCTGATCAAACACTGACCACGTGACTGATCATGCACTGATCACGTGGCTGATCATGCACTGATCTCGAAGCTGATCATACACTGATCACGTGAGTGAGCATGCAATGATCACATGGCTGATTATGCACTGATCACGTGGCTGAATATGCTCTGATCCCGTGGGTGATCATGCACTTATCACGTGGCTTATCATACACTGATCACGTGGCTGATCATGCACTAATCACGTTGTGGATGATGCACTGGTCACGTGGCTGATCATACACTGATCACGTGACTGATCATGCACTAATCACGTTGTGGATCATGCACTGATCACGTGGCTGATAATACACTGATTACGTGGCTGATCATACACTGATCACGTGGCTGATCATGCACTGATCACGTGGCTGATCATGCACTGATCACGAAGCTGATCATCCACTGATCACTTGACTGTGCATGCACTGATCACGTGGCTGAGCATGCACTGATCACGTGGCTGATCATACACTGATCACGTGGCTGAGCATGCACTGATCACGTGGCTGATCATACACTGATCACGAAGCTGATCATCCACTGATCACTTGACTGTGCATGCACTGATCACGTGGCTGAGCATGCACTGATCACGTGGCTGATCATACACTGATCACGTGGCTGAGCATGCACTGATCACGTGGCTGATCATACACTGATCACGTGGCTGATCATACACTGATCACGTGGCTGATCATACACTAATCACGTTGCAGATAATGCACTCATCACGTGGCTGATCATACAATGATCACGTGGCTATTATGCACTGATCACGGGACTGCACATGCAGTGTTCACGTAATTGTAGACAATGATCACGTGGCTATCATGCACTGATCACGTGTCTATCATGCACTGAACACGTGGCTGATCAAACACTGTTCACGTGGCTGATCATGCACTGATCACGTGGCTGATCATGCACTAATCACTTTGTGGATCATGCACTGATACGTGGCTGATCATACACTTATCACATGACTGATCATGAACTAATCACGTTGTGGATCATGCACTGATCACGTGGCTGTTCTTGCACTTATCACGTGGCTGATCATACAGTGATTACATGACTGATCGTGCACTAATCACGTTGTGGATGATTCACTGGTCACGTGGCTGATCATACACTGATCACGTGGCTGATCATGAACTGATCACGTGCCTTATCATACACTGTTCACGTGGCTGATCATACACTGATCACGTGGCTGATCATGCACTGATCACGTGGCTGATCATACTCTGATCACGTGGATGATCATACACTGATCACATGGCTGAACATACACTAATCACGTGACTGATCATGAACTGATCACGTGCCTGATCATGCACTGATTGCGTAAATTAGCATGCAGTTATCTCGTGTCTGAATTATGCTTATCATGTGACTAATCAAGAACTGATCACGTGGCTGTAATGCACTGATCACGTGACTGTGCACACACTGAAAATGTGGATGATCATACAATGATCACTTCACTGATCACGCACTGATCACGTGACTGATCATGCACTGTTCACGTGGCTGATCATGCACTGATCACGAAGCTGATCATACTCTGATCACGTGAGTGTGCATGCACTGATCACGTGGGTGATCATGAACTGCTCACGTGGCTGATCATACACTGCTCACGTGGCTGATCATGCACTAATTACATTGTGGATGATGTACTGATCACGTGGCTGATCATACACTGATCACGTGGGTGATCATGAACTGATCACGTGGCTGATCATACACTGATCACATGAATGATCATGCACTAATCACGTTGTGGATCCTGCACTGATCACGTGGCTGATCATGCACTGATCACGTGGCTGATCTTGCACTTATCACGTGGCTGATCATACAGTGATTACATGAATGATCATGCACTAATCACGTTGTAGATTATGCACTGATCACATGACTGTGCATGTATTGATCACGTGGCTGATCATGCAATGAACACGTGGCTGATCATACACTGATCACATTACTGATCATGCACTGTTCACGTGCCTGATCATTCACTGATCACGTGGCTGATCATGCACTGATCACGAAGCTGATCATACCCTGATCACATAACTGTGCATGCACTGATCACGTGGCTGTTCATGCACTGATCATGTGGCTGATCATACACTGATCACGTGGCTGAACATACTCTGATCACGTGGCTGATCAGGCACTGATCACGTGGCTGATCATACTCTGAACATGAAGCTGAAAATACACTGATCACGTGACTGCATGCACTGATCACATGGCTATCATGCACTGATCACGTGTTAATCATGCACTGATCACGTGACTGCGCATTAACTGAACACATACTTGTTCATGCACTGTTTACGTGGCTAACATGCACTGATCACGTGGCTCATCATGCATTAATCACGTGACTGATCATGCACTGATCTCGTTGCGTATCATTCACTGATCACATAACGGTGCATGAACTGATCACGTGAATATTATACACTGATCAAGTGACAGATCATGTACTAATCACGTGACTGTTCATGCACTGATCACGTGGCTATCATGCACTGATCACGTGGCTGATAATGCACTGATCACTTGACTGATCATGCACTGATCACATGTCTGATTATGCACTACTCACGTGACTGATCATGGACTGATCACGTGACTGATCATGAGCCTGATCATGCACTGATCACGGGCCTGTTCATGCACTGATCACGTGGCTGATCCTGCACTGATCACGATGCTGAACATACACTGATCACGTGACTGTGCATGCAATGATCACGTGGCTTATCATGCACTGATAACCTGGCTATCATCCACTGATCACGTGAGTGATCATGCACTCTTCATGTGCATGATCATGCACTGATCACGTATCTTAGCCTGCACTAACCATGTTGCTGATCATGCAATGGTCAGGTGGCTATCATGCACTGTTTACCTGGCTGATCATGCACTGATCCCATGGCTGTAATACACTGACCACTTGACTGTGCATGCACTGAAAATGTGGATGATTAAACACTGATCACGTGACTGATCATGCACTGATCATGTGTCTGATCATGCACTGATAAAGTGGTTGATCATGCACTGATCACTTGGCTGAGCATACAGTGATTACATGACTGATCATGCACTAATCACGTTGTGGATGATGCACTGGTCACGTGGCTGATCATACACTGATCACATGCCTGATCATGCACCAATCACGTTGTGGATCATGCACTGATCACGTGGCTGATAATACACTGATTATGTGGCTGATCATACACTGATCACGTGGCTGATCATGCACTGATCACGTGGCTGATCATGCACTGATCACGTGGGTGATCATGAACTGATCATGTGCCTCATCATACACTGCTCACGTGGCTGATCATACACTGATCACGTGGCTGACCATGCACTGATCACGTGGCTGATCATACTCTGATCACGTGGATGATCATACACTGATCACGTGACTGCATATGCACTGATCACGTGACTGATCAGGCACTGATCAAGTGGCTATCATGCACTGATTACGTGGCTTATCATACATTAATCACGTAACTAAATATGCACTGATCACGAAGCCTATCATACACTCATAATGTGACTGTGCATGCACTAATCACGTGGATGATCATGCACTGATCACGTGGCTGAGCATACAGTGATCACGTGACTGTGCATGAACTGATCACTTGGCTGATCATGCACTGATCACGTGACTGCACATGCACTGATCACGTGGCTGATCATACTGTGATCAAGTGGCTGATAATGCACTAATTACGTGGCTGATCATGCACAGATCACGTAGCTATCATGTGCCGATCACATGGCGATCATGCCCTGATCCTGTGGCTGATCATGCACTGATTGTGTGACTGATCATGCACTAGTCACTTGGCTATCATACACTGATCAGGTGGCTGATATGCACTGATCACGTGGCTGATATGCACTGATCACGTGGCTGATCATGCACTGATCACGAAGCTGATCATGCAATGATCACGTGGCTGATCATACACTGATCACGTGGCTGCTCATATACTGATAACATGGCTGATCATGCACTGATCACGTTGTGGATGATGCACTGATCACGTGGCTGAGCATACACTGATCACGTGGCTGGTCTTGCACTTATCACGTGGCTGATCATACAGAGATTACATGACTGATCATGGACTAATCACGTTGTGCATCATGCACTGATCACGTGACTGATCATGCACTAGTCACGTGGCTATCATGCACTGATCACATGGCTGAACATACACTGATCACGTGACTGATCATGCACTGATCACGTGCCTCATCATGCACTGATTGCGTAAATTAGCATGCAGTTATCTCGTGTCTGAATTGTGCTTATCATGTGACTAATCAAGAACTGATCACATGGCTGTAATGCACTGATCACATGACTGTGCACACACTGAAAATATGGATGATCATACACTGATCACTTCACTGATCACGCACTGATCACGTGACTGATCATGAACTGATCACGTGGCTGATCATGCACTGATCACGAAGCTGATCATACTCTGATCACGTGAGTGTGCATGCACTGATCACGTGGCTTATCATACACTGCTCACGTGGCTGATCATGAACAGATCACGTGGCTGATCTTGCACTTATCACGTGGCTGATCATACAGTGATTACATGAATGATCATGCACTAATCACGTTGTGGATCATGCACTGATCACGTGGCTGATCATACACTGATCACGTGGCTGACCTTGCACTTATCACGTGGCTGATCATACAGTGATTACATGAATGATCATGCACTAATCACGTTGTAGATTATGCACTGATCTCATGACTGTGCATGTATTGATCACGTGGCTGATCATGCAATGAACACGTGGCTGATCATACACTGATCACATTACTGATCATGCACTGTTCACGTGCCTGATCATTCACTGATCACATGGCTGATCATGCACTGATCACGAAGCTGATCATTCCCTGATCACATAACTGTGCATGCACTGATCACGTGGCTGATCATGCACTGATCATGTGGCTGATCATACACTGATCACGTGGCTGAACATACTCTGATCACGTGGCTGATCAGGCACTGATCACGTGGCTGATCAGGCACTGATCACGTGGCTAATCCTACTCTGAACATGAAGCTGAAAATACACTGATCACGTGACTGCATGCACTGATCACATGGCTATCATGCACTGATCACGTGTTTATCATGCACTGATCACGTGACTGCGCATTAACTGAACACATACCTGTTCATGCAGTGTTTACGTGGCTAACATGCACTGATCACGTGGCTCATCATGCATTAATCACGTGAGTGATCATGCACTGATCTCGTTGCGTATCATGCACTGATCACATAATGGTGCATGAACTGATCACGTGAATATTATACACTGATCAAGTGACAGATCATGTACTAATCACGTGACTGATCATGCACTGATAACGTGGCTATCATGCACTGATCACGTGGCTGATAATGCACTGATCACTTGACTGATCATGCACTGATCACATGTCTGATTATGCACTACTCACGTGACTGATTACGTGACTGATCATGAGCCTGATCATGCACTGATCACGGGCCTGTTCATGCACTGATCACGTGGCTTATCATACACTGATCACGTGGCTGATCATACACTGATCACGTGGGTGATCATGAACTGATCACGTGGCTGATCATACACTGATCAAATGATTGATCATGCACTAATCACGTTGTGGATCATGCACTGATTACGTGGCTGATAATACACTGATTATGTGGCTGATCATACACTGATCACGGGGCTGATCATGCACTGATCACGTGACTGATCATGCATAGATCACTTGATTGTGCATGCAATAATCACGTGGATGATCACGCATTTATCACGTGGCTGATCATGCACTAATAACATGGCAGAACATGAACTGATCACGTGACTTAGCATGCAGTGATCTCGTGTCCGAATGGTGCTGATCATGTGACTAATCAAGAACTGATCACGTGACTGTGCATGCACTGATCATGTGGATGATCATACAGTGATGACGTTACTGATCAGGCACTGATCACGTGACTGATCATTCACTGATCACGTGGCTATCATGCACTGATCACGGGACTGCACATGCAGTGTTCACGTAATTGTAGACAATGATCACGTGGCTATCATGCACTGATCACGTGTCTATCATGCACTGGTCACGTGACTGATCATGTACTGATCACACGCCTGATCATGCACTTATCACGTGACTGATCATGCACTGATCTCGTGACTGATCATGCACTGATCACGTGGCTGATCATGCACTGATCACGAAGCTGATCATACACTAATCACGTGACTGTGCATGCACTGATCACAAGGCTGATCATGCACTGATCACGTAGCTGATCATGCGCTGATCACGTGGCTAATCATGCACTAATCACGTGACTGTGCATGCACTGATCACAAGGCTGTTCATGCACTGATCACGTTGCTGATCATGCACTGATCACGTGGTTATAATGCACTGATTACGTGTCTATCATGCACTGATCACGTGACTGCACATGAACTGAACACGTACCTGTTCATGCACTGTTTACGTGGCTATCATGCACTAATCACATGGCTGATCATGCATTGATCACGTGACTGATTATGCACTGATTGCGTAGCTGTCATGCACTGATCACATGTCTGCGCATGCCATGATCACGTGACTGATCATGCACTGATCACGTTGTGTATCATGCACTGATCACATGATGGCGCATGAACTGATCACGTGGATATTATACACTGATCACGTGACTGATCATGCACTAGTCACGTGGCTATCATGCGCTGATCATGTGGCTGATCATGCACTGATAACCTGGCTATAATACACTGATCACGTGACTGATCATGCACTGATCATGAGCCTGATCATGCACTGATAATGTGTCTGATCATGCACTACTCACGTGCCTGATCATGCACTGATCACGTGGCTGATTATGCACTGATTGCGTAGCTCTCATGCACTGATCACATGACTGCGCATGAACTGATCACGTGGATATTATACACTGATCACGTGACTGATCACGCACTAGTCACGTGGCTATCATGCACTGATCACGTGGCTGATCATACACTGATCACGTGACTGATCATGCACTGATCACGTGCCTGATCATGCACTGATTGTGTAACTTAGCATGCAGGGATCTCGTGTATGAATTGTGCTGATTATGTGACTAATCAAGAACTGATCACGTGACTGTGCATGCACTGATCATGTGGATGATCATACAGTGATGACGTTACTGATCAGGCACTGATCACGTGACTGATCATTCACTGATCACGTGGCTATCATGCACTGATCACGGGACTGCACATGCAGTGTTCACGTAATTGTAGACAGTGATCACGTGGCTATCATGCACTGATCACGTGTCTATCATGCACTGAACACGTGGCTGATCATACACTGATCACATGACTGCCCATGCATGAATCACGTGACTGCACATTCACTGATCACGTAATTGAAGGCAATGATAACGTGGCTGTCATGCACTGATCACGTGGCTGATCATGCACTGCTCATGGGACCGAGCATGCACTTATCACGTAGCTATCAGGCATTGATCACTTGTCTTTCATGCACTGAACACATGGCTGATCAGACAATGATCACGTGACTGCACAGGCACTGATCACGTGGCTGATCATACAGTGATCACGTGGCTGATCATGCACTGATTACGCGGCTGATCAAGAACTGATCACGTAGCTATCATGCACTGATCACATGGCTATCATGCACTGATCCCATGGCTGATCATGCACTGGTCACGTGACTGATCATGTACTGATCACACGCCTGATCATGCACTTATCACGTGACTGATCATGCACTGATCTCGTGACTGATCATGCACTGATCACGTGGCTGATCATGCACTGATCACGAAGCTGATCATACACTAATCACGTGACTGTGCATGCACTGATCACAAGGCTGATCATGCACTGATCACGTAGCTGATCATGCGCTGATCACGTGGCTAATCATGCACTAATCACGTGACTGTGCATGCACTGATCACAAGGCTGTTCATGCACTGATCACGTTGCTGATCATGCACTGATCACGTGGTTATAATGCACTGATCACGTGTCTATCATGCACTGATCACGTGACTGCACATGAACTGAACACGTACCTGTTCATGCACTGTTTACGTGGCTATCATGCACTAATCACATGGCTGATCATGCATTGATCACGTGACTGATTATGCACTGATTGCGTAGCTGTCATGCACTGATCACATGTCTGCGCATGCCATGATCACGTGACTGATCATGCACTGATCACGTTGTGTATCATGCACTGATCACATGATGGCGCATGAACTGATCACGTGGATATTATACACTGATCACGTGACTGATCATGCACTAGTCACGTGGCTATCATGCGCTGATCATGTGGCTGATCATGCACTGATAACCTGGCTATAATACACTGATCACGTGACTGATCATGCACTGGTCATGAGCCTGATCATGCACTGATAACGTGTCTGATCATGCACTACTCACGTGCCTGATCATGCACTGATCACGTGGCTGATCATGCACTGATCACGTGACTGATTATGCACTGATTGCGTAGCTCTCATGCACTGATCACATGACTGCGCATGCCATGATCACGTGACTGATCATGCACCGATCACATGACAGCGCATGAACTGATCACGTGGATATTATACACTGATCACGTGACTGATCACGCACTAGTCACGTGGCTATCATGCACTGATCACGTGGCTGATCATACACTGATCACGTGACTGATCATGCACTGATCACGTGCCTGATCATGCACTGATTGTGTAACTTAGCATGCAGGGATCTCGTGTTTGAATTGTGCTGATTATGTGACTAATCAAGAACTGATCACGTGGCTATAATGCACTGATCACGTGACTGCGCACGCACTGAAAATATGGATGATCATACACTGATCACGTCACTGATCACGCACTGATCACGTGACTGATCATGCACTGATCACGTGGCTGATCATGCACTGATCACGAAGCTGATCATACTCTGATCACGTGAGTGTGCATGCACTGATCACGTGGCTGATCATGCATAGATCACTTGATTGTGCATGCAATAATCACGTGGATGATCACGCATTTATCACGTGGCTGATCATGCACTAATAACATGGCAGAACATGAACTGATCACGTGACTTAGCATGCAGTGATCTCGTGTCCGAATGGTGCTGATCATGTGACTAATCAAGAACTGATCACGTGACTGTGCATGCACTGATCATGTGGATGATCATACAGTGATGACGTTACTGATCAGGCACTGATCACGTGACTGATCATTCACTGATCACGTGGCTATCATGCACTGATCACGGGACTGCACATGCAGTGTTCACGTAATTGTAGACAATGATCACGTGGCTATCATGCACTGATCACGTGTCTATCATGCACTGGTCACGTGACTGATCATGTACTGATCACACGCCTGATCATGCACTTATCACGTGACTGATCATGCACTGATCTCGTGACTGATCATGCACTGATCACGTGGCTGATCATGCACTGATCACGAAGCTGATCATACACTAATCACGTGACTGTGCATGCACTGATCACAAGGCTGATCATGCACTGATCACGTAGCTGATCATGCGCTGATCACGTGGCTAATCATGCACTAATCACGTGACTGTGCATGCACTGATCACAAGGCTGTTCATGCACTGATCACGTTGCTGATCATGCACTGATCACGTGGTTATAATGCACTGATTACGTGTCTATCATGCACTGATCACGTGACTGCACATGAACTGAACACGTACCTGTTCATGCACTGTTTACGTGGCTATCATGCACTAATCACATGGCTGATCATGCATTGATCACGTGACTGATTATGCACTGATTGCGTAGCTGTCATGCACTGATCACATGTCTGCGCATGCCATGATCACGTGACTGATCATGCACTGATCACGTTGTGTATCATGCACTGATCACATGATGGCGCATGAACTGATCACGTGGATATTATACACTGATCACGTGACTGATCATGCACTAGTCACGTGGCTATCATGCGCTGATCATGTGGCTGATCATGCACTGATAACCTGGCTATAATACACTGATCACGTGACTGATCATGCACTGATCATGAGCCTGATCATGCACTGATAATGTGTCTGATCATGCACTACTCACGTGCCTGATCATGCACTGATCACGTGGCTGATTATGCACTGATTGCGTAGCTCTCATGCACTGATCACATGACTGCGCATGAACTGATCACGTGGATATTATACACTGATCACGTGACTGATCACGCACTAGTCACGTGGCTATCATGCACTGATCACGTGGCTGATCATACACTGATCACGTGACTGATCATGCACTGATCACGTGCCTGATCATGCACTGATTGTGTAACTTAGCATGCAGGGATCTCGTGTATGAATTGTGCTGATTATGTGACTAATCAAGAACTGATCACGTGACTGTGCATGCACTGATCATGTGGATGATCATACAGTGATGACGTTACTGATCAGGCACTGATCACGTGACTGATCATTCACTGATCACGTGGCTATCATGCACTGATCATGGGACTGCACATGCAGTGTTCACGTAATTGTAGACAGTGATCACGTGGCTATCATGCACTGATCACGTGTCTATCATGCACTGAACACGTGGCTGATCATACACTGATCACATGACTGCCCATGCATGAATCACGTGACTGCACATTCACTGATCACGTAATTGAAGGCAATGATAACGTGGCTGTCATGCACTGATCACGTGGCTGATCATGCACTGCTCATGGGACCGAGCATGCACTTATCACGTAGCTATCAGGCATTGATCACTTGTCTTTCATGCACTGAACACATGGCTGATCAGACAATGATCACGTGACTGCACAGGCACTGATCACGTGGCTGATCATACAGTGATCACGTGGCTGATCATGCACTGATTACGCGGCTGATCAAGAACTGATCACGTAGCTATCATGCACTGATCACATGGCTATCATGCACTGATCCCATGGCTGATCATGCACTGGTCACGTGACTGATCATGTACTGATCACACGCCTGATCATGCACTTATCACGTGACTGATCATGCACTGATCTCGTGACTGATCATGCACTGATCACGTGGCTGATCATGCACTGATCACGAAGCTGATCATACACTAATCACGTGACTGTGCATGCACTGATCACAAGGCTGATCATGCACTGATCACGTAGCTGATCATGCGCTGATCACGTGGCTAATCATGCACTAATCACGTGACTGTGCATGCACTGATCACAAGGCTGTTCATGCACTGATCACGTTGCTGATCATGCACTGATCACGTGGTTATAATGCACTGATCACGTGTCTATCATGCACTGATCACGTGACTGCACATGAACTGAACACGTACCTGTTCATGCACTGTTTACGTGGCTATCATGCACTAATCACATGGCTGATCATGCATTGATCACGTGACTGATTATGCACTGATTGCGTAGCTGTCATGCACTGATCACATGTCTGCGCATGCCATGATCACGTGACTGATCATGCACTGATCACGTTGTGTATCATGCACTGATCACATGATGGCGCATGAACTGATCACGTGGATATTATACACTGATCACGTGACTGATCATGCACTAGTCACGTGGCTATCATGCGCTGATCATGTGGCTGATCATGCACTGATAACCTGGCTATAATACACTGATCACGTGACTGATCATGCACTGGTCATGAGCCTGATCATGCACTGATAACGTGTCTGATCATGCACTACTCACGTGCCTGATCATGCACTGATCACGTGGCTGATCATGCACTGATCACGTGACTGATTATGCACTGATTGCGTAGCTCTCATGCACTGATCACATGACTGCGCATGCCATGATCACGTGACTGATCATGCACCGATCACATGACAGCGCATGAACTGATCACGTGGATATTATACACTGATCACGTGACTGATCACGCACTAGTCACGTGGCTATCATGCACTGATTACGTGGCTGATCATACACTGATCACGTGAGTGATCATGCACTGATCACGTGCCTGATCATGCACTGATTTCGTGTCTGATCATGCACTGATCACGTGCCTGATCATGCACTGATTGTGTAACTTAGCATGCAGGGATCTCGTGTTTGAATTGTGCTGATTATGTGACTAATCAAGAACTGATCACGTGGCTATCATGCACTGATCACGTGTCTATCATGCACTGATCACGTGACTGCACATGAACTGAACACGTACCTGTTCATGCACTGTTTAAATGGCTATCATGCACTAATCACATGGCTGATCATGCATTGATCACGTGACTGATTATGCACTGATTGGGTAGCTGTCATGCACTGATCACATGACTGCGCATGCCATGATCACGTGACTGATCATGCACTGATCACGTTGTGTATCATGCACTGATCACATGATGGCGCATGAACTGATCACGTGGATATTATACACTGATCACGTGACTGATCATGCACTAGTCACGTGGCTATCATGCGCTGATCATGTGGCTGATCATGCACTGATAACCTGGCTATAATACACTGATCACGTGACTGATCATGCACTGGTCATGAGCCTGATCATGCACTGATAACGTGTCTGATCATGCACTACTCACGTGCCTGATCATGCACTGATCACGTGGCTGATCATGCACTGATCACGTGACTGATTATGCACTGATTGCGTAGCTCTCATGCACTGATCACATGACTGTGCATGCCATGATCACGTGACTGATCATGCACCGATCACATGACAGCGCATGAACTGATCACGTGGATATTATACACTGATCACGTGACTGATCACGCCCTGGTCACGTGGCTATCATGCACTGATTATGTGGCTGATCATACACTGATCACGTGACTGATCATGCACTGATCACGTGACTTAGCATGCACTGATTGTGTAACTTAGCATGCAGGGATCTCGTGTTTGAATTGTGCTGATTATGTGACTAATCAAGAACTGATCACGTGGCTATAATGCACTGATCACGTGACTGCGCACGCACTGAAAATATGGATGATCATACACTGATCACGTCACTGATCACGCCCTGATCACGTGACTGATCATGCACTGATCACGTAGCTGATCATGCACTGATCACGAAGCTGATCATACTCTGATCACGTGAGTGTGCATGCACTGATCACGTGGCTGATCATGCACTGATCACGTGGCTGATCATACACTGCTCACGTGGCTGATCATGCACTAATCACGTTGTGGATCATGCACTGATCACGTGGCTGATCAGGCACTGGTCACGTGGGTGATCATACGCTGAACACGAAGCTGAAAATACACTGATCACGTGACTGCATGCACTGATCACGTGGCTATCATGCACTGATCACGTGACTGATCATGCACTAGTCACGTGGCTATCATGCACTGATCACGTGGCTGATCATACACTGATCACGTGCCTGATCATGCACTGTTCACGTGCCTGATCATGCACTGATTGCATAACTTAGCATGCAGTGATCTCGTGTCTGAATTGTGCTGATCATGTGACTAATCAAGAACTGATAACGTGGCTATAATGCACTGATCACGTGACTGCGCACGCACTGAAAATATGGATGACCATACACTGATCACGTCACTGATCACGCACTGATCACGTGACGCATCATGCACTGATCACGTGGCTGATCATGCACTGATCACCAAGCTGATCATACTCTGATCACGTGAGTGTGCATGCACTGATCACGTGGCTGATCATGCACTGATCACGTGGGTGATCATGAACTGATCACGTGGCTTATCATAGAGTTCTCACGTGGCTGATCATGCACTAATCACGTTGTGGATGATGAACTGATCACGTGGCTTATCATACACTGCTCACGTGGCTGATCATGCACTAATCACGTTGTGGATGATGCACTGATCACGTGGCTGATCATACACTGATCACATGGGTGATCATGCACTGATCACGTGGCTGATCATGCACTGATCACGTGGGTGATCATGAACTGATCACGTGGCTTATCATACACTGCTCACGTGGCTGATCATGCACTAATCACGTTGTGGATGATGCACTGATCACGTGGCTGATCATACACTGATCACGTGGGTGATCATGAACTGATCACGTGGCTGATCAAACACTGATCACATGAATGATCATGCACTAATCACGTTGTGGATCATGCACTGATCACGTGGCTGATCAGGCACTGATCACGTGGCTGATCATACTCTGAACACGAAGCTGAAAATACACTGATCACGTGACTGCATGCACTGATCACATGGCTATCATGCACTGATCACGTGTCTGTCATGCACTGATCACGTGACTGCGCATTAACTGAACACATACCTGTTCATGCACTGTTTACGTGGCTATCATGCACTGATCACGTGGCTGATCATGCATTGGTCACGTGACTGATCATGCACTGATCACGTTGCGTATCATGCACTGATCACATGACGGCACATGAACTGATCACGTGGATATTATACACTGATCAAGTGACAAATCATGCACTAATCACGTGACTGATCATGCACTGATCACGTGGCTATCATGCACTGATCACGTGACTGATCATGCACGAGACACGTCGCTATCATGCACTGATCACGTGGCTGTTCATACAATGATCACGTGACTGATCATGCACTGATCACGAAGCTGATCATACATCAATCACGTGAGTGTGCATGCACTGATCACGTGGCTGATCATGCACTAATCACGTTGTGGATGATGCACTGATCACGTGGCTGATCATACACTGATCACATGACTGATCATGAACTAATCACGTTGTGGGTCATGCACTGATCACGTGGCTGTTCTTGCACTTATCACGTGGCTTATCATACAGTGATTACATGACTGATCATGCACTAATCACGTTGTGGATCATGTACTGATCACATGAATGTGCATGCATTGATCAGGTGGCTGATCATGCACTGATCACGTGACTGATCATGCACTGATCACGTGACTTAGCATGCAGTGATCTCGTGTCTGAATGGTGCTGATCATGTGACTAATCAAGAACTGATCACGTGGCTATAATGCACTGATCACGTGACTGCGCATGCACTGATAATGTGGATGGTCATACACTGATCACGTCACAGATCACGCACTGATCACGTGACTGATCATGCACTGATCACGTGGCTGATCATGCACTGATCACGAAGCTGATCATAGTCCAATGACGTGAGTGTGCATGCACTGATCACATGGCTGATCATGCACTAATCACGTTGTGGATCATGCACTGATCACATGACTGTGCATGCATTGATCATGTGGCTGATCATGCACTGATCACGTGGCTGATCATGCACTGATCACGAAGCTGATCATACTCTGTTCACATGACTGTGCATGCACTGATCATGTGGCTGATCATGCACTGATCATGTGGCTGATGATACACTGATCACGTGGCTGATCAGGCACTGATCGCGTGGCTGATCGTACTCTGAACACGAAGCTGAAAATACACTGATCACGAGACTGCATGCACTGATCACTTGACTGCGCATGCACTGATCACGTGGATGATAATACGCTGAACACTTGACTGCTTATGCACTAAAAAAAATGGCTGATCATGCACTGATCACATGACTGATCATGCACTGATCACTTGACTGATCATGCACTGATTAATCATGTGCTGGTCACGTGGCTATCATGCACTGATCACTTGGCTGATCATACACTGATCACGTGACTGATCATGCATAGATCACGTGACTATCATGCACTGATCACTTGATTGTGCATGCAATAATCACGTGGATGATCACGCATTTATCACGTGGCTGATCATGCACTAATAACATGGCAGAACATGAACTGATCACGTGACTTAGCATGCAGTGATCTCGTGTCCGAATGGTGCTGATCATGTGACTAATCAAGCACTGATCACGTGACTGTGCATGCACTGATCATGTGGATGATCATACAGTGATGACGTTACTGATCAGGCACTGATCACGTGACTGATCATTCACTGATCACGTGGCTATCATGCACTGATCACGGGACTGCACATGCAGTGTTCACGTAATTGTAGACAATGATCACGTGTCTATCATGCACTGATCACGTGGCTGATCATACACTGATCACGTGACTGCCCATGCATGAATCACGTGACTGCACATTCACTGATCACGTAATTGAAGGCAATGATAACGTGGCTGTCATGCACTGATCACGTGGCTGATCATGCACTGCTCATGGGACCGAGCATGCACTTATCACGTAGCTATCAGGCATTGATCACTTGTCTTTCATGCACTGAACACATGGCTGATCAGACAATGATCACGTGACTGCACAGGCACTGATCACGTGGCTGATCATACAGTGATCACGTGGCTGATCATGCACTGATTACGCGGCTGATCAAGAACTGATCACGTAGCTATCATGCACTGATCACATGGCTATCATGCACTGATCCCATGGCTGATCATGCACTGGTCACGTGACTGATCATGTACTGATCACACGCCTGATCATGCACTTATCACGTGACTGATCATGCACTGATCTCGTGACTGATCATGCACTGATCACGTGGCTGATCATGCACTGATCACGAAGCTGATCATACACTAATCACGTGACTGTGCATGCACTGATCACAAGGCTGATCATGCACTGATCACGTAGCTGATCATGCGCTGATCACGTGGCTAATCATGCACTAATCACGTGACTGTGCATGCACTGATCACAAGGCTGTTCATGCACTGATCACGTTGCTGATCATGCACTGATCACGTGGTTATAATGCACTGATCACGTGTCTATCATGCACTGATCACGTGACTGCACATGAACTGAACACGTACCTGTTCATGCACTGTTTACGTGGCTATCATGCACTAATCACATGGCTGATCATGCATTGATCACGTGACTGATTATGCACTGATTGCGTAGCTGTCATGCACTGATCACATGTCTGCGCATGCCATGATCACGTGACTGATCATGCACTGATCACGTTGTGTATCATGCACTGATCACATGATGGCGCATGAACTGATCACGTGGATATTATACACTGATCACGTGACTGATCATGCACTAGTCACGTGGCTATCATGCGCTGATCATGTGGCTGATCATGCACTGATAACCTGGCTATAATACACTGATCACGTGACTGATCATGCACTGGTCATGAGCCTGATCATGCACTGATAACGTGTCTGATCATGCACTACTCACGTGCCTGATCATGCACTGATCACGTGGCTGATCATGCACTGATCACGTGACTGATTATGCACTGATTGCGTAGCTCTCATGCACTGATCACATGACTGCGCATGCCATGATCACGTGACTGATCATGCACCGATCACATGACAGCGCATGAACTGATCACGTGGATATTATACACTGATCACGTGACTGATCACGCACTAGTCACGTGGCTATCATGCACTGATTACGTGGCTGATCATACACTGATCACGTGAGTGATCATGCACTGATCACGTGCCTGATCATGCACTGATTTCGTGTCTGATCATGCACTGATCATGTGCCTGATCATGCACTGATTGTGTAACTTAGCATGCAGGGATCTCGTGTTTGAATTGTGCTGATTATGTGACTAATCAAGAACTGATCACGTGGCTATCATGCACTGATCACGTGTCTATCATGCACTGATCACGTGACTGCACATGAACTGAACACGTACCTGTTCATGCACTGTTTAAATGGCTATCATGCACTAATCACATGGCTGATCATGCATTGATCACGTGACTGATTATGCACTGATTGGGTAGCTGTCATGCACTGATCACATGACTGCGCATGCCATGATCACGTGACTGATCATGCACTGATCACGTTGTGTATCATGCACTGATCACATGATGGCGCATGAACTGATCACGTGGATATTATACACTGATCACGTGACTGATCATGCACTAGTCACGTGGCTATCATGCGCTGATCATGTGGCTGATCATGCACTGATAACCTGGCTATAATACACTGATCACGTGACTGATCATGCACTGGTCATGAGCCTGATCATGCACTGATAACGTGTCTGATCATGCACTACTCACGTGCCTGATCATGCACTGATCACGTGGCTGATCATGCACTGATCACGTGACTGATTATGCACTGATTGCGTAGCTCTCATGCACTGATCACATGACTGTGCATGCCATGATCACGTGACTGATCATGCACCGATCACATGACAGCGCATGAACTGATCACGTGGATATTATACACTGATCACGTGACTGATCACGCCCTGGTCACGTGGCTATCATGCACTGATTATGTGGCTGATCATACACTGATCACGTGACTGATCATGCACTGATCACGTGACTTAGCATGCACTGATTGTGTAACTTAGCATGCAGGGATCTCGTGTTTGAATTGTGCTGATTATGTGACTAATCAAGAACTGATCACGTGGCTATAATGCACTGATCACGTGACTGCGCACGCACTGAAAATATGGATGATCATACACTGATCACGTCACTGATCACGCCCTGATCACGTGACTGATCATGCACTGATCACGTAGCTGATCATGCACTGATCACGAAGCTGATCATACTCTGATCACGTGAGTGTGCATGCACTGATCACGTGGCTGATCATGCACTGATCACGTGGCTGATCATACACTGCTCACGTGGCTGATCATGCACTAATCACGTTGTGGATCATGCACTGATCACGTGGCTGATCAGGCACTGATCACGTGGGTGATAATACGCTGAACACGAAGCTGAAAATACACTGATCACGTGACTGCATGCACTGATCACGTGGCTATCATGCACTGATCACGTGACTGATCATGCACTAGTCACGTGGCTATCATGCACTGATCACGTGGCTGATCATACACTGATCACGTGCCTGATCATGCACTGATTGCGTAACTTAGCATGCAGTGATCTCGTGTCTGAATTGTGCTGATCATGTGACTAATCAAGAACTGATAACGTGGCTATAATGCACTGATCACGTGACTGCGCACGCACTGAAAATATGGATGACCATATACTGATCACGTCACTGATCACGCACTGATCACGAGACGGATCATGCACTGATCACGTGGCTGATCATGCACTGATCACCAAGCTGATCATACTCTGATCACGTGAGTGTGCATGCACTGATCACGTGGCTGATCATGCACTGATCACGTGGGTGATCATGAACTGATCACGTGGCTTATCATACACTGCTCATGTGGCTGATCATGCACTGATCACGTTGTGGATGATGCACTGATCACGTGGCTTATCATACACTGCTCACGTGGCTGATCATGCACTAATCACGTTGTGGATGATGCACTGATAACGTGGCTGATCATACACTGATCACGTGGGTGATCATGCACTGATCACGTGGCTGATCATGCACTGATCACGTGGGTGATCATGAACTGATCACGTGGCTTATCATACACTGCTCACGTGGCTGATCATGCACTAATCACGTTGTGGATGATGCACTGATCACGTGGCTGATCATACACTGATCACGTGGGTGATCATGAACTGATCACGTGGCTGATCATACACTGATCACATGAATGATCATGCACTAATCACGTTGTGGATCATGCACTGATCACGTGGCTGATCATGCACTGATCACGTGGCTATCATGCACTGATCACGTGACTGATCATGCACGAGACACGTCGCTCTCATGCACTGATCAGGTGGCTGTTCATACAATGATCACGTGACTGATCATGCACTGATCACGAAGCTGATCATACATCAATCACGTGAGTGTGCATGCACTGATCACGTGGCTGATCATGCACTAATCACGTTGTGGATGATGCACTGATCACGTGGCTGATCATACACTGATCACATGACTGATCATGAACTAATCACGTTGTGGGTCATGCACTGATCACGTGGCTGTTCTTGCACTTATCACGTGGCTTATCATACAGTGATTACATGACTGATCATGCACTAATCACGTTGTGGATCATGTACTGATCACATGAATGTGCATGCATTGATCATGTGGCTGATCATGCACTGATCACGTGACTGATCATGCACTGATCACGTGGCTTAGCATGCAGTGATCTCGTGTCTGAATGGTGCTGATCATGTGACTAATCAAGAACTGATCACGTGGCTATAATGCACTGATCACGTGACTGCGCATGCACTGATAATGTGGATGGTCATACACTGATCACGTCACAGATCACGCACTGATCACGTGACTGATCATGCACTGATCACGTGGCTGATCATGCACTGATCACGAAGCTGATCATAGTCCAATGACGTGAGTGTGCATGCACTGATCACATGGCTGATCATGCACTAATCACGTTGTGGATCATGCACTGATCACATGACTGTGCATGCATTGATCATGTGGCTGATCATGCACTGATCACGTGGCTGATCATGCACTGATCACGAAGCTGATCATACTCTGATCACATGACTGTGCATGCACTGATCATGTGGCTGATCATGCACTGATCATGTGGCTGATGATACACTGATCACGTGGCTGATCAGGCACTGATCGCGTGGCTGATCGTACTCTGAACACGAAGCTGAAAATACACTGATCACGAGACTGCATGCACTGATCACTTGACTGCGCATGCACTGATCACGTGGATGATAATACGCTGAACACTTGACTGCTTATGCACTAAAAAAAATGGCTGATCATGCACTGATCACATGACTGATCATGCACTGATCACTTGACTGATCATGCACTGATTAATCATGTGCTGGTCACGTGGCTATCATGCACTGATCACTTGGCTGATCATACACTGATCACGTGACCGATCATGCATAGATCACGTGACTATCATGCACTGATCACTTGATTGTGCATGCATTAATCACGTGGATGATCACGCATTTATCACGTGGCTGATCATGCACTAATAACATGGCAGAACATGAACTGATCACGTGACTTAGCATGCAGTGATCTCGTGTCCGAATGGTGCTGATCATGTGACTAATCAAGAACTGATCACGTGACTGTGCATGCACTGATCATGTGGATGATCATACAGTGATGACGTTACTGATCAGGCACTGATCACGTGACTGATCATTCACTGATCACGTGGCTATCATGCACTGATCACTGGACTGCACATGCAGTGTTCACGTAATTGTAGACAATGATCACGTGGCTATCATGCACTGATCACGTGTCTATCATGCACTGAACACGTGGCTGATCATACACTGATCACGTGACTGCCCATGCATGAATCACGTGACTGCACATTCACTGATCACGTAATTGAATGCAATGATAACGTGGCTGTCATGCACTGATCACGTGGCTGATCATGCACTGCTCATGGGACCGAGCATGCACTTATCACGTAGCTATCAGGCATTGATCACTTGTCTTTCATGCACTGAACACATGGCTGATCAGACAATGATCACGTGACTGCACAGGCACTGATCACGTGGCTGATCATACAGTGATCACGTGGCTGATCATGCACTGATTACGCGGCTGATCAAGAACTGATCACGTAGCTATCATGCACTGATCACATGGCTATCATGCACTGATCCCATGGCTGATCATGCACTGGTCACGTGACTGATCATGTACTGATCACACGCCTGATCATGCACTTACCACGTGACTGATCATGCACTGATCTCGTGACTGATCATGCACTGATCACGTGACTGATTATGCACTGATTGCGTAGCTCTCATGCACTGATCACATGACTGCGCATGCCATGATCACGTGACTGATCATGCACCGATCACATGACAGCACATGAACTGATCACGTGGATATTATACACTGTTCACGTGACTGACCACGCCCTAGTCACGTGACTATCATGCACTGATTACGTGGCTGATCATAAACTGATCACGTGACTGATCATGCACTGATCACGTGCCTGATCATGCACTGATTGTGTAACTTAGCATGCAGGGATCTCGTGTTTGAATTGTGCTGATTATGTGACTAATCAAGAACTGATCACGTGGCTACCATGCACTGATCACGTGTCTATCATGCACTGATCACGTGACTGCACATGAACTGAACACGTACCTGTTCATGCACTGTTTAAATGGCTATCATGCACTAATCACATGGCTGATCATGCATTGATCACGTGACTGATTATGCACTGATTGGGTAGCTGTCATGCACTGATCACATGACTGCGCATGCCATGATCACGTGACTGATCATGCACTGATCACGTTGTGTATCATGCACTGATCACATGATGGCGCATGAACTGATCACGTGGATATTATACACTGATCACGTGACTGATCATGCACTAGTCACGTGGCTATCATGCGCTGATCATGTGGCTGATCATGCACTGATAACCTGGCTATAATACACTGATCACGTGACTGATCATGCACTGGTCATGAGCCTGATCATGCACTGATAACGTGTCTGATCATGCACTACTCACGTGCCTGATCATGCACTGATCACGTGGCTGATCATGCACTGATCACGTGACTGATTATGCACTGATTGCGTAGCTCTCATGCACTGATCACATGACTGCGCATGCCATGATCACGTGACTGATCATGCACCGATCACATGACAGCGCATGAACTGATCACGTGGATATTATACACTGATCACGTGACTGATCACGCCCTGGTCACGTGGCTATCATGCACTGATTACGTGGCTGATCATACACTGATCACGTGACTGATCATGCACTGATCACGTGCCTGATCATGCACTGATTGTGTAACTTAGCATGCAGGGATCTCGTGTTTGAATTGTGCTGATTATGTGACTAATCAAGAACTGATCACGTGGCTATAATGCACTGATGACGTGACTGCGCACGCACTGAAAATATGGATGATCATACACTGATCACGTCACTGATCACGCACTGATCACGTGGCGGATCAAACACTGATCACATGAATGATCATGCACTAATCACGTTGTGGATAATGCACTGATCACGTGGCTGATCAGGCACTGATCACGTGGCTGATCATACTCTGAACACGAAGCTGAAAATACACTGATCACGTGACTGCATGCACTGATCACATGGCTATCATGCACTGATCACGTGTCTGTCATGCACTGATCACGTGACTGCGCATTAACTGAACACATACCTGTTCATGCACTGTTTACGTGGCTATCATGCACTGATCACGTGGCTGATCATGCATTGGTCACGTGACTGATCATGCACTGATCACGTTGCGTATCATGCACTGATCACATGACGGCACTTGAACTCATCACGTGGATATTATACACTGATCACGTGACTGATCACGCACTAGTCACGTGGCTATCATGCACTGATCACGTGGCTGATCATACACTAATCACGTTGTGGATGATGCACTGATCACGTGGCTGATCATACACTGATCACGTGGGTGATCATGAACTGATCACGTGGCTGATCATACACTGATCACATGAATGATCATGCACTAATCACGTTGTGGATAATGCACTGATCACGTGGCTGATCAGGCACTGATCACGTGGCTGATCATACTCTGAACACGAAGCTGAAAATACACTGATCACGTGACTGCATGCACTGATCACATGGCTATCATGCACTGATCACGTGTCTGTCATGCACTGATCACGTGACTGCGCATTAACTGAACACATACCTGTTCATGCACTGTTTACGTGGCTATCATGCACTGATCACGTGGCTGATCATGCATTGGTCACGTGACTGATCATGCACTGATCACGTTGCGTATCATGCACTGATCACATGACGGCACATGAACTGATCACGTGGATATTATACACTGATCAAGTGACGAATCATGCACTAATCACGTGACTGATCATGCACTGATCACGTGGCTATCATGCACTGATCACGTGACTGATCATGCACGAGACACGTCGCTATCATGCACTGATCACGTGGCTGTTCATACAATGATCACGTGACTGATCATGCACTGATCACGAAGCTGATCATACATCAATCACGTGAGTGTGCATGCACTGATCACGTGGCTGATCATGCACTAATCACGTTGTGGATGATGCACTGATCACGTGGCTGATCATACACTGATCAAATGACTGATCATGAACTAATCACGTTGTGGGTCATGCACTGATCACGTGGCTGTTCTTGCACTTATCACGTGGCTTATCATACAGTGATTACATGACTGATCATGCACTAATCACGTTGTGGATCATGTACTGATCACATGAATGTGCATGCATTGATCATGTGGCTGATCATGCACTGATCACGTGACTGATCATGCACTGATCACGTGACTTAGCATGCAGTGATCTCGTGTCTGAATGGTGCTGATCATGTGACTAATCAAGAACTGATCACGTGGCTATAATGCACTGATCACGTGACTGCGCATGCACTGATAATGTGGATGGTCATACACTGATCACGTCACAGATCACGCACTGATCACGTGACTGATCATGCACTGATCACGTGGCTGATCATGCACTGATCACGAAGCTGATCATAGTCCAATGACGTGAGTGTGCATGCACTGATCACATGGCTGATCATGCACTAATCACGTTGTGGATCATGCACTGATCACATGACTGTGCATGCATTGATCATGTGGCTGATCATGCACTGATCACGTGGCTGATCATGCACTGATCACGAAGCTGATCATACTCTGTTCACATGACTGTGCATGCACTGATCATGTGGCTGATCATGCACTGATCATGTGGCTGATGATACACTGATCACGTGGCTGATCAGGCACTGATCACGTGGCTGATCGTACTCTGAACACGAAGCTGAAAATACACTGATCACGAGACTGCATGCACTGATCACTTGACTGCGCATGCACTGATCACGTGGATGATAATACGCTGAACACTTGACTGCTTATGCACTAAAAAAATGGCTGATCATGCACTGATCACATGACTGGTCATGCACTGATCACTTGACTGATCATGCACTGATTAATCATGTGCTGGTCACGTGGCTATCATGCACTGATCACTTGGCTGATCATACACTGATCACGTGACTGATCATGCATAGATCACGTGACTATCATGCACTGATCTCTTGATTGTGCATGCAATAATCACGTGGATGATCACGCATTTATCACGTGGCTGATCATGCACTAATAACATGGCAGAACATGAACTGATCACGTGACTTAGCATGCAGTGATCTCGTGTCCGAATGGTGCTGATCATGTGACTAATCAAGAACTGATCACGTGACTGTGCATGCACTGATCATGTGGATGATCATACAGTGATGACGTTACTGATCAGGCACTGATCACGTGACTGATCATTCACTGATCACGTGGCTATCATGCACTGATCACGGGACTGCACATGCAGTGTTCACGTAATTGTAGACAATGATCACGTGTCTATCATGCACTGATCACGTGGCTGATCATACACTGATCACGTGACTGCCCATGCATGAATCACGTGACTGCACATTCACTGATCACGTAATTGAAGGCAATGATAACGTGGCTGTCATGCACTGATCACGTGGCTGATCATGCACTTATCACGTAGCTATCAGGCATTGATCACTTGTCTTTCATGCACTGAACACATGGCTGATCAGACAATGATCACGTGACTGCACAGGCACTGATCACGTGGCTGATCATACAGTGATCACGTGGCTGATCATGCACTGATTACGCGGCTGATCAAGAACTGATCACGTAGCTATCATGCACTGATCACATGGCTATCATGCACTGATCCCATGGCTGATCATGCACTGGTCACGTGACTGATCATGTACTGATCACACGCCTGATCATGCACTTATCACGTGACTGATCATGCACTGATCTCGTGACTGATCATGCACTGATCACGTGGCTGATCATGCACTGATCACGAAGCTGATCATACACTAATCACGTGACTGTGCATGCACTGATCACAAGGCTGATCATGCACTGATCACGTAGCTGATCATGCGCTGATCACGTGGCTAATCATGCACTAATCACGTGACTGTGCATGCACTGATCACAAGGCTGTTCATGCACTGATCACGTTGCTGATCATGCACTGATCACGTGGTTATAATGCACTGATCACGTGTCTATCATGCACTGATCACGTGACTGCACATGAACTGAACACGTACCTGTTCATGCACTGTTTACGTGGCTATCATGCACTAATCACATGGCTGATCATGCATTGATCACGTGACTGATTATGCACTGATTGCGTAGCTGTCATGCACTGATCACATGTCTGCGCATGCCATGATCACGTGACTGATCATGCACTGATCACGTTGTGTATCATGCACTGATCACATGATGGCGCATGAACTGATCACGTGGATATTATACACTGATCACGTGACTGATCATGCACTAGTCACGTGGCTATCATGCGCTGATCATGTGGCTGATCATGCACTGATAACCTGGCTATAATACACTGATCACGTGACTGATCATGCACTGGTCACGTGCCTGATCATGCACTGATCACGTGGCTGATCATGCACTGATCACGTGACTGATTATGCACTGATTGCGTAGCTCTCATGCACTGATCACATGACTGCGCATGCCATGATCACGTGACTGATCATGCACCGATCACATGACAGCGCATGAACTGATCACGTGGATATTATACACAGATCACGTGACTGATCACGCACTAGTCACGTGGCTATCATGCACTGATTACGTGGCTGATCATACACTGATCACGTGAGTGATCATGCACTGATCACGTCCCTGATCATGCACTGATTGTGTAACTTAGCATGCAGGGATCTCGTGTTTGAATTGTGCTGATTATGTGACTAATCAAGAACTGATCACGTGGCTATCATGCACTGATCACGTGTCTATCATGCACTGATCACGTGACTGCACATGAACTGAACACGTACCTGTTCATGCACTGTTTAAATGGCTATCATGCACTAATCACATGGCTGATCATGCATTGATCACGTGACTGATTATGCACTGATTGGGTAGCTGTCATGCACTGATCACATGACTGCGCATGCCATGATCACGTGACTGATCATGCACTGATCACGTTGTGTATTATGCACTGATCACCTGATGGCGCATGAACTGATCACGTGGATATTATACACTGATCACGTGACTGATCATGCACTAGTCACGTGGCTATCATGCGCTGATCATGTGGCTGATCATGCACTGATAACCTGGCTATAATACACTGATCACGTGACTGATCATGCACTGGTCATGAGCCTGATCATGCACTGATAACGTGTCTGATCATGCACTACTCACGTGCCTGATCATGCACTGATCACGTGGCTGATCATGCACTGATCACGTGACTGATTATGCACTGATTGCGTAGCTCTCATGCACTGATCACATGACTGCGCATGCCATGATCACGTGACTGATCATGCACCGATCACATGACAGCACATGAACTGATCACGTGGATATTATACACTGTTCACGTGACTGACCACGCCCTAGTCACGTGACTATCATGCACTGATTACGTGGCTGATCATACACTGATCACGTGACTGATCATGCACTGATCACGTGCCTGATCATGCACTGATTGTGTAACTTAGCATGCAGGGATCTCGTGTTTGAATTGTGCTGATTATGTGACTAATCAAGAACTGATCACGTGGCTATCATGCAATGATCACGTGTCTATCATGCACTGATCACGTGACTGCACATGAACTGAACACGTACCTGTTCATGCACTGTTTAAATGGCTATCATGCACTAATCACATGGCTGATCATGCATTGATCACGTGACTGATTATGCACTGATTGGGTAGCTGTCATGCACTGATCACATGACTGCGCATGCCATGATCACGTGACTGATCATGCACTGATCACGTTGTGTATCATGCACTGATCACATGATGGCGCATGAACTGATCACGTGGATATTATACACTGATCACGTGACTGATCATGCACTAGTCACGTGGCTATCATGCGCTGATCATGTGGCTGATCATGCACTGATAACCTGGCTATAATACACTGATCACGTGACTGATCATGCACTGGTCATGAGCCTGATCATGCACTGATAACGTGTCTGATCATGCACTACTCACGTGCCTGATCATGCACTGATCACGTGGCTGATCATGCACTGATCACGTGACTGATTATCCACTGATTGCGTAGCTCTCATGCACTGATCACATGACTGCGCATGCCATGATCACGTGACTGATCATGCACCGATCACATGACAGCGCATGAACTGATCACGTGGATATTATACACTGATCACGTGACTGATCACGCCCTGGTCACGTGGCTATCATGCACTGATTACGTGGCTGATCATACACTGATCACGTGACTGATCATGCACTGATCACGTGACTTAGCATGCACTGATTGTGTAACTTAGCATGCAGGGATCTCGTGTTTGAATTGTGCTGATTATGTGACTAATCAAGAACTGATCACGTGGCTATAATGCACTGATCACGTGACTGCGCACGCACTGAAAATATGGATGATCATACACTGATCACGTCACTGATCACGCCCTGATCACGTGACTGATCATGCACTGATCACGTGGCTGATCATGCACTGATCACGAAGCTGATCATACTCTGATCACGTGAGTGTGCATGCACTGATCACGTGGCTGATCATGCACTGATCACGTGGCTGATCATACACTGCTCACGTGGCTGATCATGCACTAATCACGTTGTGGATCATGCACTGATCACGTGGCTGATCAGGCACTGATCACGTGGGTGATCATACGCTGAACACGAAGCTGAAAATACACTGATCACGTGACTGCATGCACTGATCACGTGGCTATCATGCACTGATCACGTGACTGATCATGCACTAGTCACGTGGCTATCATGCACTGATCACGTGGCTGATCATACACTGATCACCTGCCTGATCATGCACTGATTGCGTAACTTAGCATGCAGTGATCTCGTGTCTGAATTGTGCTGATCATGTGACTAATCAAGAACTGATAACGTGGCTATAATGCACTGATCACGTGACTGCGCACGCACTGAAAATATGGATGACCATATACTGATCACGTCACTGATCACGCACTGATCACGTGACGGATCATGCACTGATCACGTGGCTGATCATGCACTGATCACCAAGCTGATCATACTCTGATCACGTGAGTGTGCATGCACTGATCACGTGGCTGATCATGCACTGATCACGTGGGTGATCATGAACTGATCACGTGGCTTATCATACACTGCTCACGTGGCTGATCATGCACTAATCACGTTGTGGATGATGCACTGATCACGTGGCTGATCATACACTGATCACGTGGGTGATCATGAACTGATCACGTGACTGATCATGCACTGATCACGTGACTTAGCATGCAGTGATCTCGTGTCTGAATGGTGCTGATCATGTGACTAATCAAGAACTGATCACGTGGCTATAATGCACTGATCACGTGACTGCGCATGCACTGATAATGTGGATGGTCATACACTGATCACGTCACAGATCACGCACTGATCACGTGACTGATCATGCACTGATCACGTGGCTGATCATGCACTGATCACGAAGCTGATCATAGTCCAATGACGTGAGTGTGCATGCACTGATCACATGGCTGATCATGCACTAATCACGTTGTGGATCATGCACTGATCACATGACTGTGCATGCATTGATCATGTGGCTGATCATGCACTGATCACGTGGCTGATCATGCACTGATCACGAAGCTGATCATACTCTGTTCACATGACTGTGCATGCACTGATCATGTGGCTGATCATGCACTGATCATGTGGCTGATGATACACTGATCACGTGGCTGATCAGGCACTGATCACGTGGCTGATCGTACTCTGAACACGAAGCTGAAAATACACTGATCACGAGACTGCATGCACTGATCACTTGACTGCGCATGCACTGATCACGTGGATGATAATACGCTGAACACTTGACTGCTTATGCACTAAAAAAAATGGCTGATCATGCACTGATCACATGACTGGTCATGCACTGATCACTTGACTGATCATGCACTGATTAATCATGTGCTGGTCACGTGGCTATCATGCACTGATCACTTGGCTGATCATACACTGATCACGTGACTGATCATGCATAGATCACGTGACTATCATGCACTGATCTCTTGATTGTGCATGCAATAATCACGTGGATGATCACGCATTTATCACGTGGCTGATCATGCACTAATAACATGGCAGAACATGAACTGATCACGTGACTTAGCATGCAGTGATCTCGTGTCCGAATGGTGCTGATCATGTGACTAATCAAGAACTGATCACGTGACTGTGCATGCACTGATCATGTGGATGATCATACAGTGATGACGTTACTGATCAGGCACTGATCACGTGACTGATCATTCACTGATCACGTGGCTATCATGCACTGATCACGGGACTGCACATGCAGTGTTCACGTAATTGTAGACAATGATCACGTGTCTATCATGCACTGATCACGTGGCTGATCATACACTGATCACGTGACTGCCCATGCATGAATCACGTGACTGCACATTCACTGATCACGTAATTGAAGGCAATGATAACGTGGCTGTCATGCACTGATCACGTGGCTGATCATGCACTTATCACGTAGCTATCAGGCATTGATCACTTGTCTTTCATGCACTGAACACATGGCTGATCAGACAATGATCACGTGACTGCACAGGCACTGATCACGTGGCTGATCATACAGTGATCACGTGGCTGATCATGCACTGATTACGCGGCTGATCAAGAACTGATCACGTAGCTATCATGCACTGATCACATGGCTATCATGCACTGATCCCATGGCTGATCATGCACTGGTCACGTGACTGATCATGTACTGATCACACGCCTGATCATGCACTTATCACGTGACTGATCATGCACTGATCTCGTGACTGATCATGCACTGATCACGTGGCTGATCATGCACTGATCACGAAGCTGATCATACACTAATCACGTGACTGTGCATGCACTGATCACAAGGCTGATCATGCACTGATCACGTAGCTGATCATGCGCTGATCACGTGGCTAATCATGCACTAATCACGTGACTGTGCATGCACTGATCACAAGGCTGTTCATGCACTGATCACGTTGCTGATCATGCACTGATCACGTGGTTATAATGCACTGATCACGTGTCTATCATGCACTGATCACGTGACTGCACATGAACTGAACACGTACCTGTTCATGCACTGTTTACGTGGCTATCATGCACTAATCACATGGCTGATCATGCATTGATCACGTGACTGATTATGCACTGATTGCGTAGCTGTCATGCACTGATCACATGTCTGCGCATGCCATGATCACGTGACTGATCATGCACTGATCACGTTGTGTATCATGCACTGATCACATGATGGCGCATGAACTGATCACGTGGATATTATACACTGATCACGTGACTGATCATGCACTAGTCACGTGGCTATCATGCGCTGATCATGTGGCTGATCATGCACTGATAACCTGGCTATAATACACTGATCACGTGACTGATCATGCACTGGTCACGTGCCTGATCATGCACTGATCACGTGGCTGATCATGCACTGATCACGTGACTGATTATGCACTGATTGCGTAGCTCTCATGCACTGATCACATGACTGCGCATGCCATGATCACGTGACTGATCATGCACCGATCACATGACAGCGCATGAACTGATCACGTGGATATTATACACAGATCACGTGACTGATCACGCACTAGTCACGTGGCTATCATGCACTGATTACGTGGCTGATCATACACTGATCACGTGAGTGATCATGCACTGATCACGTCCCTGATCATGCACTGATTGTGTAACTTAGCATGCAGGGATCTCGTGTTTGAATTGTGCTGATTATGTGACTAATCAAGAACTGATCACGTGGCTATCATGCACTGATCACGTGTCTATCATGCACTGATCACGTGACTGCACATGAACTGAACACGTACCTGTTCATGCACTGTTTAAATGGCTATCATGCACTAATCACATGGCTGATCATGCATTGATCACGTGACTGATTATGCACTGATTGGGTAGCTGTCATGCACTGATCACATGACTGCGCATGCCATGATCACGTGACTGATCATGCACTGATCACGTTGTGTATTATGCACTGATCACCTGATGGCGCATGAACTGATCACGTGGATATTATACACTGATCACGTGACTGATCATGCACTAGTCACGTGGCTATCATGCGCTGATCATGTGGCTGATCATGCACTGATAACCTGGCTATAATACACTGATCACGTGACTGATCATGCACTGGTCATGAGCCTGATCATGCACTGATAACGTGTCTGATCATGCACTACTCACGTGCCTGATCATGCACTGATCACGTGGCTGATCATGCACTGATCACGTGACTGATTATGCACTGATTGCGTAGCTCTCATGCACTGATCACATGACTGCGCATGCCATGATCACGTGACTGATCATGCACCGATCACATGACAGCACATGAACTGATCACGTGGATATTATACACTGTTCACGTGACTGACCACGCCCTAGTCACGTGACTATCATGCACTGATTACGTGGCTGATCATACACTGATCACGTGACTGATCATGCACTGATCACGTGCCTGATCATGCACTGATTGTGTAACTTAGCATGCAGGGATCTCGTGTTTGAATTGTGCTGATTATGTGACTAATCAAGAACTGATCACGTGGCTATCATGCAATGATCACGTGTCTATCATGCACTGATCACGTGACTGCACATGAACTGAACACGTACCTGTTCATGCACTGTTTAAATGGCTATCATGCACTAATCACATGGCTGATCATGCATTGATCACGTGACTGATTATGCACTGATTGGGTAGCTGTCATGCACTGATCACATGACTGCGCATGCCATGATCACGTGACTGATCATGCACTGATCACGTTGTGTATCATGCACTGATCACATGATGGCGCATGAACTGATCACGTGGATATTATACACTGATCACGTGACTGATCATGCACTAGTCACGTGGCTATCATGCGCTGATCATGTGGCTGATCATGCACTGATAACCTGGCTATAATACACTGATCACGTGACTGATCATGCACTGGTCATGAGCCTGATCATGCACTGATAACGTGTCTGATCATGCACTACTCACGTGCCTGATCATGCACTGATCACGTGGCTGATCATGCACTGATCACGTGACTGATTATCCACTGATTGCGTAGCTCTCATGCACTGATCACATGACTGCGCATGCCATGATCACGTGACTGATCATGCACCGATCACATGACAGCGCATGAACTGATCACGTGGATATTATACACTGATCACGTGACTGATCACGCCCTGGTCACGTGGCTATCATGCACTGATTACGTGGCTGATCATACACTGATCACGTGACTGATCATGCACTGATCACGTGACTTAGCATGCACTGATTGTGTAACTTAGCATGCAGGGATCTCGTGTTTGAATTGTGCTGATTATGTGACTAATCAAGAACTGATCACGTGGCTATAATGCACTGATCACGTGACTGCGCACGCACTGAAAATATGGATGATCATACACTGATCACGTCACTGATCACGCCCTGATCACGTGACGATCATGCACTGATCACGTGGCTGATCATGCACTGATCACGAAGCTGATCATACTCTGATCACGTGAGTGTGCATGCACTGATCACGTGGCTGATCATGCACTTGATCACGTGGCTGATCATACACTGCTCACCCGTGGACTGATCATGCACTAATCACGTTTGTGGATCATGCACTGATCACGTGGCCTGATCAGGCACTGATCAGTGGGTGATCATACGCTGACCACGAAGCTGAAAATACACTGATCACGTGACCGCATGCACTGATCACGTGGCCTATCATGCACTGATCACGTGACTGATCATGCACTAGTCACGTGGCTATCATGCACTGATCACGTGGCTGATCATACACTGATCACGCTGCCTGATCATGCACTGATTGCGTAACTTAGCATGCAGTGATCTCGTGTCTGAATTGTGCTGATCATGTGACTAATCAAGAAACTGATAACGTGGCTATAATGCACTGATCACGTGACTGGCGCACGCACTGAAATATGGATGACACATATACTGATCACGTCACTGATCACGCACTGATCACGTGACGGATCATGCACTGATCACGTGGCTGATCATGCACTGATCACCAAGCTGATCATACTCTGATCACGTGAGTGTGCAGTGCACTGATCAAACGTGGCTGATCATGCACTGCATACACCGTTGGTGATCATGAACTGATCAAGTGGCTATATATCACTGCTCACGTGGCTGATTCATGGCACCTAATACGTTGTGGATAATGCCCACCTTGATCACCGTGCTTATCATATAAATACACTGCTCACGTGCTGACATGCACTATCACGTGCGCACGATGAATATGGATGATAGCACTGATCACGTGACTGAATCATACCCTGATCAACGTGGGCTGATCATGCACTGATCACGTGGCTGATCATTGCACTGTAGAGCTATTAATCTGATCAGGGTGGTCATGACTGATCACGTGGTGAATATCACTACACGTGGCTTCATACAGCTGGCTCAGGGCGATCATGCCACTAATCACGTTGATAGAATGCACTGATCACGTGGCTGACAATGAGGCACTGATCACGTGGGTGATCATGAACTGACAGTGGCTGAATCATCATACACTGTATCACATGAAAATGATCATGCACTTAATCACGTAATGGTCGTGTTGTGGATTATGCACTGATCACGGTGTTGGTGGTGGCTGATCAGGAGCACATGAATCACGTTGGCTGATCATACTCTGAACATGAAGCTGAAAATACACTGATCACAATTTCGATGCGTGACTTCTGCAAATGCACTGATCATGGCTATCAATCGCACTGATCACCATACGTGTGTCTGTTTGGCATTGACAAGCCTGACGGATTAACCAGTTCTATTGATGACAAACGGTGAGTATGTACTTGTTCTGCAGGCATTAACTGAAACTTACATAACCTGTTCAATCGAGCACTGATGTACGTGGCTAATCATAATCATTCGACACTGATCAACGTGGCTCGTATCATGGCATTTGGTCAATGTGACTCGATCATGTGCGTGACAGACACACTGATATAGGGCACTGTCACGTTGCTGTATTCCTGGCTGATGCTGAATCGAACATGAACGGCCACATGAACTGATCAGTGGATATTATGATGATATCACATGATTCAAAGAAGGTGAAAATCATGGCATGCAATCTTAGGACTCACAATGCTGACCATAAGGTGGGATCATGGGATAGATTGGTCCCACACGTTTTATGAGTCATGTGGCTATTCTTGCTCTATCTGATCAGACCTGTGACTCGAATCTATGGTTGCACGAGGGACACACGAATCCTGCTTGAATCTACGGATTTGGCATACTGGAATTGACTCCAGTGGCTGTTCATACATAGCAATGCTCGAGCATGTGACTCGTGATGACATACTGGCAACTGATTCACGGAAGGCTTGATCAATAGATCATCAATCGATGTACCGGTGAGTGTGGCTGGCGCAGTTGGACACCTGATCGAAGTGGAGTGATCGTGTCCGCTGAGCTGTATAAGATGCGGTTGACTTGTGCATCCATAATTGGAATTTTTATCATGGTGTCGAGTCCAGTGTATGCTGATAATCGCTGTGTTAGGTTCTCACTGATAATTTAGCTGTGCCAGCATAGATCAGTTGTGGATCTAATAATAGGATTATCAGGCGCAACCTGATTGACACCGCGTGGACATGGACTCCATATCATGATCACATTGCCATTCGCTATAGAGGTCATCAACCGTCACATTGATTAGTTGCTAGTGATCTGAAGCTGATATAGATCACGTGGAACGTGATCTGAGGATAATTCACGGTTAGTCGAGGCATGATTCAGATTACATTGCGTATCGAGGTCTGATATGGAGGATTCATATGATCAAGGTGGGCTGTTCTTCCAAGGCTTATGGTCTTATACACGTTTGCTGTTATCATACAGGTGATTACAATGGAACTGATCATTGATAGGTTATGAGTACGCAGCTAATACGGTTGTGGTATCATGGTCTGTGGCAAATCGGTGAAATGCAAGTCGCCTAATAGAAGTGTAGCCATAGGCATTGGAGATCATTCGACGGGCGAATGCGGTGGCTGAATCGAATCATGTGCATATGCGCACAACAGCTGATTAGAGCTACAATGATAGTGACTGATCATCCACGTGAGCAGTGTATGTATTAGGAGGCCAAGTGATCAGTTCATAGCCAAAGTTACACTTGCAATCACCGTAGAATGCAACGATGGCCTATATGCATGCACAGTGATGTCACGATTGCGATCCCTTAAGTGTCTAGGTGGTTCTATTGGGCCACGTTGATCAGTGTATGACAGCACACGTGATCAGGTGGGAATCATCAGGCTGCATTTCAAGCTGACAGTGATTTTAAGTTCCAGAACTGCATGATCATCACGCCACGTGTGCATGTGTGATTAGTGGCTATAAATTGCCACGGCTGAACTGGAGTCACTGTCATCATCGCGCATCAAGGCTGAACTGATAATAGTATGGATGATGGTCATTACACTGATCCACGGTGAGCAGTGTTGATAAGCTTACTCCCGTGATCAGATCATACGTGAATCACCGCGATTGGAATCGCGCACCTGATGCACCAGGACTATTCGCTCCATTCGGCCACTGATCACGCGTTTTGCTGTTGGTTGGCCGTTGTCTGACCGTGCTGATCCATCAGTGGATCCAGTTTGGTTGCCATTGATCCAGGGCCAACGTGTTATCAGCTTGCATGCAACTCACTTGATCAGTCATGTGTGTTGATCGGCATGTGATCTTTTGCACTGATGCATAGTATTGATCAGCTTGTGTGGCAGACTGGACACTAGATCATCCACGTTGATCCAGTGCATGAACTCCGTCCACGTGGAATGGCAAGTTGCGTGACTCAGGATTGACCAGCATTATCAGAGTGAGTTCACAATTTTGAAGCGTGATTATGCCATGACTTTTTTTTTCGAGTGCATGCGCAGTTTTCCACGGCTGACGTTCGAGTTGCATTGTATAGCCCAGCAGTTATTACAGTTCTTGATTAGTTCAGCTGTATGCAGTTCACGTAATTCTAGACAGCGAGAGCTTCACATGTCATCGTAGAGGTTACGATGATGCATCTTATCAGTTGCATAGAGTCAGGCGCACTGAGATTCACATTATTTGCCACGTGGCGGTAGCTGATATATTATGTTGCAGGTGATCAGTGTCATTGATTCAGTGGTTGGATTCTACCCGTGACTGATGTGCATGATAGCCACGGTTGAGTGCGGTATGTAAAGCACATGATCAGGTGGCTAATTCCATCGTGATAGAGTGCATGCAATACATCTTCTACGGCACGTGAGCATTATCTTGTGACAGGCATGTGCATCAGCTAGTTCAACCGATGATCAGTGTAAGTCTTTGGTTTCGAGATCCTTACGTTGTTCAGTTGCGTGTGCACTGGCACCGTTATTAGTCTTGTCGCATGCAGTCTCGTCACGGTGATCAGTGCGGCGCGATCTGCAAGACTGACTGCACTTGCACCTGTTGCTGGCTCTTTGTGTGCGCTCTCGCTTGGTGTCGATCAG